>NC_136948.1:21117173-21145763 GCF_949987615.1 Pollachius pollachius | reverse complement strand
CTCTCTTATCCTCTCTCACTCTCTTTCTCTCTCTCTTTCTCCATCTCTCTTATCCTCTCTTCCTCTCTTCTGAACATCGATACATAGTAGGTCCCTGTGCGACACACAGGACGCACGCACACAAAATAACTAAAGAAAAACAGTGAATGGCTCTGGGGGCCGGACGCCGGGCCTTCGCTCAGCCCTCCCCTCCAGACTGGCCTCAAGAGGGGGTCACAGTGGGGAGCGAGAAGAGCTGTGGAACAGCCCCTCCATCAAAATCCCTTCAAAAGAAACCAACCACATCTCTGTGATTTATATATATGCCTCAAACTCCAACAGGACAGTCACTCAGATACCGTGATTCCATAAATTTCACACACGTCTATTGGAAAGATGTTGATGTGTTATAATAAATCGTCGAATCCTCCATATAACAAGCCAGTCGCCTCGCTATACTCGACTAATGCATGTCACAGCAGTGATTCATTAAAGCTGTGACCGACCATGACACTAAACAGGCACACCTCTGTGATCGGATGAAAGCAATGTTTGGTCTTAGTAGGACGCCATTACCCATAGTGGTTGCTAAGTAACTAGGCAATTCAATCAGGTGACCTTTTATAACGCGGGGGGCGGGTGGCAGGCTGCCCTGAATGCACTGTGAGCCAATGAGGCCGGCACATGCTAGGATTGTTAGCAAACACCAGTTAGGTTGCTCACTAAAGCCAAAGAAGAAATTATCTTCCAAATAATCTTGACAACACAATCCAGCATGTTCTATCGTTGGGGATATTTGGTCAATTCGGTAGATGCCCAATTGAGGCCAATTTATTTCCTATGCACGTCACTAGAAAAGTCCTGCACAACCTATTAAATCACTTGTTTATGACAGCGTGTGTGTGTGCATGGGTGTTTGATTGCTCTGCATGGGTTTGTGTGTTTAGTCAACAGGACATGTTTGGTTGAGTTGTGTTGTGGGTTGAAGAGCTCCAAGTGGAGTTATCAGTGACAGGCTATTTTCTCAAGCCTAGATGGCCTCTTGTCTCTGTATACGACACAAAGAGCAGCGCTGTTAACAGAGCTGACACACACTCTAAACCTCGGACAGATGACGACCTCCACTCTCTTCCACAGTTCAACACGTGAGTCTTGACATTTGCTAAAAGCCCTGTTTAGCCTAATGGCACAATGGGAAAGAAAGAGGAAGGCAAACAATTATAGCGGGACAGAGAGAGAGGGCTCTGCAGAGTGGCACGCCACACGACTGTCTTTGATCCATAGCAGCACTCAACAGGAACACCACGTCGTCTGCCCCAAAAAACACATGCAAAATACAAAGTGCCTTGTATATGCGTATGTTTGTCATTTGTGCCGTTCATCTAAGATGGTGAGAGAGGCTAAGAGAACATGAATGTGAACTATTAGGTTATCGATATTGATTGATGTTGTGCCGTTGAAGCTCATTGAGAAACTTCTCCTGCCATGCCTAATAGTATTTACCATTCAGTAATAACGGAGGTTGGAGACTCTTGTTATTGAGTGGTCCTCCAGAAACCATATCCGTTATTATAAAGATTCTTGTATTTAAATGTCACATTTTAAATGTTAATTAAACATTTATTTCCCCTCAGGGATCAGTATAGTCCTCTTACTTATGTAGTTATTATTTAATCATAATAAGCAGGGAAAGCTTTGCAAATAAAATAAAATGGGTTTGATTGTATTTCACCGTATATTGACTTTTATTTAACAGTGTGACCTTATAAGCTAAAGGTAGATTACGTGCATTACATAATGGACAATATAAGTCTACACACACACACACACACACACACACACATGTCGATACACACACACACACAAACACACACACACACACACACACACACACAAACATATAGGGACGCCATCTGGCTATCATGACGATGTTTGTAGGTATTGTAAATAATCCTTGGCCTCTGATCCACGGCCACTGGCACGCGATATGGAAAACACAAGATATTTGACATTGTGAGCGCATAGTTGCTTAAATGTAAATACAAGTAGTGCCTGCTGCTCAAATAATGAATAATTGTATGACAATAATATTAGTTGTAGCAGACTATAACTATTGTATAGAAATACACACCTGCATGTGTGAGACACCTCTTTCAACCAGAAAAGAGAACCCAGGTCGTAACCTTTTCTCCTCTCACTGTTAGGAGATGAAACGACGGGGGCTGAGTCTGTTCCCCCTCCGTGCTCTGTCTGTGTCATTCCCTTCCGCTGGTGGTGCGTTGCGCCAGTGCTGCTCTATCTGAGGAGACAGTGACAGTACAGCCGTCGCACAGGCCTTCATACCTGTTCTGTCTGTCTCACACTTCCTCTTCCCATCTCGACGTTACCAGGGTAATGAGGAGCACTGATGCCAGCTCCTTTTATTCGCAGACTTGCCTGACCCGCCTCAGAGCTATTCTCAGTGTGTGAGGAACATCAGAGGTTTGAAGTTCAATCCCATGTCGCTGGCATGGGATTGAACTTCAAACCTCTGATGTTCCTCACGTACAAGACAGAAACCCTGATGCCGGTTCCTTAATGACACGCCTGTATGTGTGTTCACTGTAAGTGAAGGGATAGAGTGTCTGCTCACGGTTAGCCGGAGTCATGTCTCACATGTCAGCATTGGATTAGTGCTATGGACTGGTCACATTCCAGGTTGAAGTTCAGGACTTTGAGCTTACAGGAAAATTATAAAATAAAAGATATGGCTTTGATTATGTCAACAGTCAACTCGTCTAAAAGGCTTTTTTCAGAGGAATTTATGAATCATTGATTGATTCAAAATGTCAGAAATGAAAGCAAATGCCCATCACAAGTTATCAGAACCAAAAGTTACAAAGCAAAGGCTTAAATTAAAAAAGACAGATAGAAAATAAAAACTATTGTCAGCAACTTGTATGAGACAAATAATTATAATTATAATAAGAAATAAGTGATCAATTATTCCAGATTTGATTTGATTCATTTTCTGCTAATCGACCAACGGATTCATCAACCAATCTTTGCAGCCCTTGTAAATAATAGAAAAAAATAAAGTCCCTCAAAGCAGAGGCCCGTAATTATCATATCCAAAGGTTTTAACAAGCTGTTGTGTTGTCCCCTGACTCACTGCGCTCTGGGCACTATTGAACTTCCTTATTTTTCTTTCCTCAGCATAGAACAACTCTAAGAAAATAATTTGTTTTTTAAATACACTAAAGCTTGTCCACGTAACAATTATGTAAAATTGTTGTTTTGCTTATTTGAAGCGCTGTTACATGTTTTAACAAACTTGACTGTTTAAAGATGAAAAGGGAATTAACGAGTAGATGAGAAAACGAGGACGCCAAGCAGCAGATTTACATGGCGTGGTTGTGCTTGTCAGGAAGAAGGGCAGGCAGCTAGGCAGTGTGGCCCCTTCAGTGTCACTCAGGCACCAGGTCTGTTTTGTACCCTGCCAATCATGTGGACAGCTTGTGTCTCCATCATTAACCTTCTACTGTTTATTATTTATTTCCTTTGGATAGTACAGCGATGGGCTCCTGGGTCAGCCGTCGACCCGGAGCTGGGCGCCGCTCGCTCCACAGCTAGAATCTTCTCCAACATCAACCACCAGTAGACCACCCACTGGCTGTCTCTTTGTAGGATGTGTTTGCTTTACAGCATGAAGGTCTGTGTGCCTATGAGTGCATGTGTGTGTAGGCGTGTTTTGATTGTGTGTGTGTGTGTATGTATGAGAATTTGTGTAACAGTCTGTCTGCGTGTATTTGTGTGTGAGTGTGTGGATGTATTTGTGCACACAACCACAATACATAAAAGAATAGAAAGTCTAAATGATTTTGGTCTCCTGCCCTCGACCACAACACAAACCTTTAAGTCCCAGTGTGTATGCTACGAGTTTATAAGTGTGTGTGTGTGTGTGTTACGGGCTGATGAAAGGGGGGTTGGGGGGTATCTTTCATCTCTCAACCCTGTGACCCAGAGTCTCAAGACCCAGCTCTGATTAATCTCTTATGCCTAAACAGCCGACTGCACACTGTTAAGATGGATTGGTGTTTCACAGTTAAAAGTGACATCCATAAAAAATAATGACTCTGACGTTATTGATCACCTTGATTAATCATGAGAGCACTAAAGTGGACCCCCCCCGCCCACATACACACACACACACACATATCCTGCAAACCCCCTCACACACACCTCTCTTTGTACATCCAAAAGTTCAGTTTCTCCGTATGTTGCCTTGAAAGGCACACTTTCATTCTGATGGATGCAATTGGATCACTGTTTTATCTGAGCTGCTAACGAGAGGACAAATCACACACCCACGCACACACACACACAGACACACACACACACCACACACACACACACAGGCACACACACACACACACACACACACCGCACACACACACTCACGCACACACACACACACACACACCACACATACACAAACACCGGCACACACACAAAAACACAAAAACACACACAAACACACACGTCAGTGCGCTCTTGACCGTGTGACCCACCTTCCCGGGGCGACTCCGTTCCTATTGAGTGTGATTTCCGCATCGTGCCTTGAGGTGACCTCCCAGGAATAGAGCGCTAAAAGGATCCTTAGGAAGTGTGACCCACTCCTGTGACATGTGCTGTGTGCGTCTGTACCCATGTGCAGGTATGTTTGCATGCTCCTGTGTGTAGATGTGTCTAGGCTCCGGCGTGTAGGTGTGTGTGTGTGTGTGACTGTGTGTGTGTGTGTGTGTGTGTGTGTGTGTGTGTGTGTGTGTGTGTGTGTGTGCTCCTGTTTGTAGTTGCTTATGTATGTGTGCACAGTGTGCACTGTGCTCCGGTGTGTGTGTGTGCTCCTGTGTCTAGCTGTGTGTGTGCTCCTGTGTGTAGCTGTGTGTGTTCTCTTGAGTGTGATTGTGTGTGTGTGTGTGTGTGTGCTCCTGTCCGTAGGTGTGTGTGCTTCCTTGTATACAAGGATATGTGGATGAAGAAGTGTGTGTTTGAGAGTAAACACATAGGTCATGGGTAATATATTCCGCGTGAGTGTTTGATTCAAGATGACTATGCGTAAGTGTGAGAGTGAGAGAGTGTGAGAGTGTGAGAGAGTGTGTGAGTGTTAGTGTGTGTGGGTGTGCGTGATATTCAGCGGCACCTTGTCATGTTGCTGCGCGCAAAGCGTGTGAATTTGTCACAACCATTTTCCTCTTGACTATCACACACACACAAACACACACACACACACACGCACACGCACGCACAAATAAGCAAACACACACACAAACACACACAGTCCGTAGTCAGTGTGCAATCTTCCTCATATTGAATGATTGCAAGGTCAGGTGAAAGGATGCAGAACGAAAAATGGAGAGAGAGAGAGAGAGAGAAAGATGGATGGAAAGAGAGTTAGACAGGGAGAAGGGAGCATTGTTTGCTCCCTAGCCTGTCACAGAGTCATTACCAGGTCGTTATAGCGTTAATGACCTGCCGCTCCTGCACCTGTCACCTCTCTCATTCTCTCTCTCTCTCTCTGTGTCTCTCTCTCTCCCTCTTTCTCTGCGACTAATGATGAAGGGGAGGTGGAGCTAGTTGGCTTATGTTTGCATTTACATTTGCGCTTCCAACCCCCGCCTAGTCACACACACACACACACACACACACACACACACACACGCACACACACACACACACACACACACGCCCACACATACGCACACAACATGGCTGATCATTGGATATCAGTCTCCATCCATCGACAACAGATATTTGAGTAGAAGGCAGAAGGCAGAATGGTTTGTATGGATGGATTCAGCAGACCAAAGGAACTGCTCAGTGCAATCGTTCCGGTTTGGAACGTCTATGGACAAAGCTGTCCACCAATCGAGAGACAACAATACATGCTGGTTGGAGATAATGTTGAAAACAGAGAACCGAGTGGGCAAAATTAATCTTGTTAACCCTGTAAGAAAGTTGCAATATTACAAGATCACTTTTAGCTATCCCCCAAAGAAAAGAGTAAATGTACTCTTGCCCCTTGATAAACATCTTCATATCAAGGCGGATATGATCTTCTTGATAAGATCTTCATATCAAGGGTCCAACATGGATGAAGGGATGGCCTCTGTCAGATGTGCGCATGGCACTGAAATAGCTGCCAGAGCTCCTGTGTGTCTGCAAAACAAATCACAAAAGGTATTCCCTCGCAGGAAGAGCGATAATCAAGCAACACGCTGAGTGCACTCCACAACAAAATCACCAGCTCCCCTAATTAACCGTACCATTTTAAATCCACTTTATTTATCAATTAAAAACGTTAAAAATCATTTATGCTATGTCTCATGATGGAAAGTAAGTGCCGGGGAAGATCTTTGGCAGCATTGCCTCAGGCATGAAACAAAAAAGATGCCAAAGTTCGGTAACGCTCTATTTTAAGGTCCATCCATAAGCCTTAGTTAATAGGTAATAAGACCCTTATTAAATGCTTATTACTATTAATTGTGTTGTGTTAATAAGACAATCTACAACTGTTAATAATAACATAATAATAATGCTTATTGTGAGATTATAAGAAACTTGTTAAATATTTATTGATTGCTTGATAGCATTAATAATAGTCTTAGGAGTTTCTTATAGTCGTTAATAAACACATTACAAACCCATTTATTTTGTCTTACTAACTTACCTATTAACTAAGGCTTATTACAAGAACCTTAATATAAAGCGTTACCCAAAGTTCATTAACCAAGGTTTTATACTCTGTATTGTATGCTGTAAACTGAGCTCTGCAGATTAGGCTTAATCTTGAAATATTCAAATATTAAGACGCTGAATGAATTATTATATATATACTTTTACTTTAGCATTTATTTTAGCAGCTATTTTTGTTTTCATTAATACTTTGTATTTTTATTGTATTGCATCTTATCCTGTGTTTTCCACTGCTGCTGGGCTGTTGTAACAAAGGAATATCCCCTTCGGGGGATAATAAATAGTAATTTGTCTGTCTGTCTGTCTGTCTGTCTGTCTGTCTGTCTGTCTGTCTGTCTGTCTGTCTGTCTGTCTGTCTGTCTGTCTTTCTGTCTGTCTGTCTGTCTATATGTGGACAAGGGGTTAGTCTCTCAATCTCCTCATCTGTTCCTCTGCAAGTAAGTCTGTCTCTGTCTGTCAATCCATCTACACAACCACCATATTTTTCCCTCCCAAACACCTACCTGTCTATCAAGGTAGAGGGATGGATCATTTGTGTGTGTGGTAAATGGGTCATAGGAATGATTTTAGGTTTGAGGTTGTGTCCAGCAGTGTGTGGCTGCTATAGCTAATGACCAAGTATCACCTTTTACATATGTGCACATCTATTGGTGCATGTATAGATGCTGTTTTTAGGATTAGCTAATCTCGACATGTGTGTCTGTTTGTGTGTGTGTGTGTGTGTGTGTGTGTGTGTGTGTGTGTGTGTGCGCGCGCGTGCATGCATGCATGCGTGTGTGTGTGCATGTTTGTGAGTCTGCAATATTTAAGCACACATTTTTATGTGTGGTTAATTTCTTCATGCTCGTCATATCAGCCGTGGGGAAGCAATTTAATATGAGCGGTTGTTATTTCCCATCAAACTTTGTCTAGAAATTCTCCATTAAAATTAACAGACAAGAATTCATTTCATAATGTCTGCTAACAAGGGCATTGCAAATAGCTCTGTGTGACTATTTGGGCATTGAATCTCTCTCTCTCTCTCTCTCTCTCTCTCTCTCTCTCTCTCTCTCTCTCTCTCTCTCTCTCTCTCTCTCTCTTTCACACAAACAGACAGGCTGTTCTCCAAAACACATCGGAAGATATATTGTGTCTCTTAGCCTGCCCAGAGTGGGTTGAGGTGTACAAACTAGATGCTGGTGGATGCGTCCACCATATCAGGTGCATGCACAGGTGTAGTGCACAAAATTTTGAATGAATAGTTTTATAAATAAATAGCCAACTAATATTGAGAACTGAGAATTAGGAAGTTGTGTATGTGTACGGTGTATGTATGTCTACGGTGTAGTAAATCTATTCAGGGATAATTATTACTAATAATAATATAATTTATTACTACTTCAGACTTCCTTCATTAGAGTTGTTTATTGTCTGAATCATTTCAACATGATTAATACGAAACACATTCAAGAGTCAGTTCACAAAATCTGATCGAAGCACCCACACTAGTATGCGTATGTGTGTGTGTGTGTGTGTGTGTGTGTGTTTGTGTCTGTGTGCACGTGTGTGTGTGTGTGTGTGCGTGTTTGCGTGTGTTTGTGTGTGTGGGGGAGAGAGTGTAATAATTATTGATAAAGGTTTCCATCACACCAACCTTTTATTTTACTGCCTAACAATGATATCAAATGAAACACATCATCTTTTCCCCTAACCCCCCCCAGGTGTTAAAAGTCTGTCAACAGGTGGCCAAAGTTATAACCCAGTGGTTCAGAATGCGTGTACGTGCTGCCGCTGCCACACACACACCACATCCTTCCGATACGTTCCATTTGTTTTCAAAGTAATTGGTATTGGCGCAGAAACCCGGGTATGGCGACCACTCAGTGAGCAAGGCGGTCGACCCACTGACATGCCCTGGGAGGGGGAGGGGTTGTGGCTGCAATGCTTGATTCATCGAGAGCACGGTGTTTTCAGATTCGTAGGTAACCGTATTTCTTTTCGTTTATCCAAGGATTTTTTTGTCCAACTTTGAAGGTGATGTGTGATCCCATACCGTTTGGCCTCTGAAACGCTAGAACATAACGTAATAATAATGACGTTGAGCGTCATTGACAAAAACGTTTATTTCT
This sequence comes from Pollachius pollachius, assembly GCF_949987615.1. Taxonomy (NCBI): domain Eukaryota; kingdom Metazoa; phylum Chordata; class Actinopteri; order Gadiformes; family Gadidae; genus Pollachius; species Pollachius pollachius. The sequence continues at coordinate 21,136,941 of NC_136948.1, read as the reverse complement.
GCTATTGTTTAAATCAGGGCTTTCTGCTTCACAGAACAAACAGCGTCATAAAGTGGTGAGTCACAGCTCTGTTGAGCTGCTAGAGCAGAGCGGGTGCGAGAACATTCTGTGAGCGATGAAACAAACAGTTAGCCAAATTAAATGATTCCTTCTGCCTGGCAATGGCTGGTTGGAAGTGCTCATATGCTTAGATCTAGGCTATAAAACATGCTGCGATCATTTGTGAAACTTTGTAAAAGATCTGTCTGACATTGTGTTTTGGACAACTCTAAGATACTGTCTTGCCCGTTTGTAGGGGGAATAGATGATCTAGAGGAGCTAGAGAATGCATGCTGTGTACAAGTCAAGAGATCTGGGCCTGAGCCATTAGTTCCTAAATGGCTATATTTCATTACAGTTCTCTAAGAGAGTTTTGGAGTGTGGAAAAAGGGCCAATTAATTAATGTTCTAATCTGAAAGGTCTCCATTTTGTCACATTGGCAACTACAGAGACCGGGAGGTGACATGGGAGTAATTTCTGAATGATTTTATGATTTTATAAATCATGTGTGTGTTTTAGTAAGTCGCAAGATTGCTTTAAGTAAATCACATGCACGCTTTACTAAACTGCATATGGGCTTAACACGCCCCCTGCCCTATTTCATTGATCAAACAGCGTAATGGACGGAAGCATAATGCATTCACTTGAGAAAATTAATTCTGCTGTTTTTCTGAATTAACGAGATACCTCAAAATGCCAAGAGAAGCTGCGTTTAGGGCTGAGAGTTTAGGAAAGAGGGGGGCGTGTTATCCCCATGGTTATGACCCACCCCAACTCATGAATCCTTTTTAGTACCGTCCTTGTGTAACTGTTATGAGCGTTATGGTGAGCGATGTTGTATATGAACTGCACCACAAAACGTAGCGTTAAACCATACGTGTCCAGGAAACCTAACCCTTGACGTCGACGTTAAACACATCGTGGTGTTGATCCTGGACAAACGCTGCAAGGTCATCAGAACATCAGATCAGAACCTCAGATCAGAACACCAGAACAGAACTTCAGATCAGAACATCAGATCAGAACATCAGAACATCTGATCAGAACATCAGACCAGAACATCAGACCAGAACTTCAGATCACAACATCAGATCAAAACATCAGACCAGACCATCAGATCACAACATCAGACCAGAACTTCAGATCAGAAATTCAGATCAGGAGATCAGAACATCAGATCACAACATCAGACCAGAACATCAGACCATAACATCCGACCAGAACTTCAGATCAGAACATCAGTTCAGAACATCAGACCAAAACAAGGTTTTCCGTCTGAACAACCATTAAGTCCTGAGGTGCTCCAAGTCGACAAACTAATAAAAATGGCATCCATATTACTTTAGGACACAAGTATCTCCCAGCGTCACAAGCATAAACCAAAATTAAACTGGATTAAACTGACCAGGCGGGACATGTTTATTTCTATGAAATAAAGTTTGTAAGTCAAGGAGAGTTTCTCGTGGGATTTTGAGGTATCTTGTTAATTCAGAAAAAGAGAGCAGAATTTATTCCTCAAGTGAATGCATTACATTGCAGCTTTGCAAATAAGTCAATTTTTCCCAGTGAAACAAACGGTCTCACTGCAAACTTTACATAACATTACAAATACAGGGGCTTCCATCAGTGAAACACAGGCTCAATCACCACTATTTGACCTCATTCAGCAATAGATAGGGACTTAACAGACATATATATAACAGATATATATATTAAATCTTTGAGATTTCCTCTTTAATTTAACCTTCTGGAATTTGGATGCTGACATGAGGCTATATTCATACCAGCGTAGAAAACCCATAAACATTGAAACGTTGAGAATGAAATAATTCAAGAAATCTCAACATCAATATCAATGTGAATAATAAAAATAAATAAATGTAACATCTATTTCAATAAAATTGTAAGCTTACATGGACCACTGATGGAATCCATGTTCAGAAAATGTCTTCTATTATTTGGATAAGAGCATTCTTGTTGCGTTACTGAGGCTTGATTTCAGACTGGGAATAGTCAAAGCCACTTGAAGTCACAGTAAATAGATGCGTGATTAAAGAGCAAGTTTGATAAGGGTATGTTGTTACAGATCACAGAGTCAGATCACGATCTATCACATGACTAGCACCTGACTTAAAGGGTAATTCCGGTGTAAAATGGATTTGGGATATGTTTTGTATGATAACGAGTTGAAACGTATGTTTTGGAGCACTTAAAAGTCTAAAAGTAGCTTGACACTTCTGTGGTAGTATAATAAGGGTCTTAACATATAAAACAAGCATTGAGAACTTTGTAAGTGTACAGATTGTTTATTAGAAAGGACATTTTATACACACAATACCATCAGTAGATCACCCGTCAACGCCATTTTGTTTTAAAGACTCGATAGGTAGAATGACAAACACAGAGATTGTGACATCCGTCAGCAACACACAAGCTCTGTGTTCGCCAATCTACTTATCGACGGGTGATCTACTGATGGTATTGTGTGTATAAAATGTCATTTTTAATAAACAATCTGTACACTTACAAAGTTTTCAATGCCTCGTTTTATATGTTAAGACCCTTATTATACTATCAAAGAAGTGTCAGGCTACTTTTAGCCTTTTATGTGGTTTAAAATAGCGATTTAGCTTTTACCATAACCAGTGCCCCTATCGTTCCAAGTTTATAGCGTTTTGATAGAATCGGCTAAAAACAGCCAACTGAAGAAAGCGTCTATATGCGTTTTTTGTGCTTCAAAACAAACGTTTCAACTCGTTATCATGCAAAACATATCGCAAATCCATTTTACACCGGAATTACCCTTTAACTAAAACATTCACAGTCAGCTAGTTACAAAAGAAAACGGCTATTGCATTGTATCAGCATTAAACACATGTATTGCTTATAGCGTTTTGAACATTGTTTAAACAGTTTTCCTCCTACTTTTAAATAAGTGAGTTTAAGGCTCGGCACAGTAAAATGTGCGAGCCTGCAAAAAAAAAGATACGTTGTGGAGAAAATAACATGCATGGGTTACAGAATCAGCACAAACTTTTCAACGCTGCCAACTAAAGTCTGGCCATTTTTTGGCTCTCTGCTGGATCTACTCTCTCCCTCCCATCTCCTGTCCTCTTTCTCACCCTTCCCTCCCCTGCTCTCCTCAAGTGCGAGGGTGGGATGATGGTGGCTATAAATAGTCGGCTGTTTCTAATTTCCATCTCTGCTGTGACGCCTGTCCCCTGTGACTTCTCAACAAGTAACTGTTCAGTTAAGAGAGAGAGAGAGAGAGAGAGAGAGAGAGAGAGAGAGAGAGAGAGAGAGAGAGAGAGAGATATCCATTGTCTCCCAACCCACACCATTATTATAGAAACTTTCCTCTCATCTGTGTCACTCACTCCTCTCTGTCAGAGGCATTTCACTTCCTGGGCCCCCACCTAGGTATGCATTGTGGTGACAGCTATCTGCTCTCCCCCGTCTCCCAGATACTGTTGGCTCCCCTGGCAAATCTACTAATTTTATTTTTTTAAATTTTGTCATTGAAATGCTTTTCAGCATTTCTGGTAAAACATTCCAGCATTGGGTGGCGTGCGTGTGTGTGCTTCTATTTTGTGCATGTGTGCTCGTGTGTGATTGCATGATTTTGCATTTGAAAGTTGCCCAGTGTTATTTTGTATTACGTATGAAGTGTGTGCGTAGATCAGCGTGAGTCAGTGTATTATTAGCCTCAGTGGGGCTCGATGTCTACCTGCTTGTAAATTGATGCATTTGTTGACAATACGTGTGTCTGTGTGTGTGTGTGTGTGTGTGTGTGTGTGTGTGTGTGTGTGTGTGTGACATGTACACACACTTGTGCGAGGTGTTCACACATGTGTCCGTGTCGCCACATAGCTACTCTCGGTGCTTCTGCATTAACAGCTTGTCATCTTGAACATTCGGGCAGTTTACAGCTGACATTAAAGTGTAGCTACCATGTGGCGCCAACTCAGGTGAGGGGAAAACATGACACACTTGACGTGCCCTCTGCCCAGACACACATTGGGTAAATCCAATAGCAATAATAACACATGGGATGAAACAGATAAGGATAAGAGATGCATAGTAGCTGCCAAACTGCTTTAGCTAACTGTGTCGGGAAGGGCAGGGGTCTTGCCAAGCTGACGGACATGGTTTATCTCTGTCTATAATTTTAAAAACAAAAGGAGAGCCAGCAGGTGAAAGCATACCAGTCGTTTCCAAACTGCCCTGGACAAATTGTTATTATGGTCGCTGACATTATTGAACTCTCTCCTGATGTTTATTTTACCTTCTCTTAAATCAAACCATCTTTCCCCGTCTTCGTTAAATGCGACTGCACCTTCTCTCCCATGATAGTCAGCAGCTCGCGGATTTCACCGTCGCTGCGTTGTCTCTGTTGTCTTGACGACCAGTTGACCTGCTGTCTCTCAGCTGTTTCCTGCTTTAAACTTCCCGGCTGTGGGTTGCACATAAGGTCATCAACACTTCTACCCAAGTCCTGCCCCTGGTACCGCGATGCCATCTAATCGGATTTACATGAAAATGGATCCCCCATTAAGTGTAGGGTTGAAGAGGTTACATTTGTGTGTGAAATCAAGACGGTATATTACCTTGGTCAGTGTAAATGCACGGACCATGCCGGGAACATTTTTCAAATAAGAGAACGCTCTCTCTCTCTCTCTCTCTCTCTCTCTCTCTCTCTCTCTCTCTCTCTCTCTCTCTCTCTCTCTCTCTCTCTCTCTCTCTCTCTCTCTCTCTCTGACCCTTTTTGCCAATCTTTGAATGTGTCCCTGTTTACTTCTATCTTCAGGGAGCTCTCTTTCTCCATCTTTTCTAACTATTGAATAAATGATAACAGGGAATGGCACTAAGCTATGTTACTGTTTTGCGCTTTCTCTTTGTCCTCTATGATGATGCCTCCTACTCAATAAGGGATGGCATACTAGTATCTTAATTCCTCCCTCCCTCTCCATTGTACACTGCACACCTCCTGAACCTGAGTTTTAGATTACCTTTTGCATGCAAAATATGATGTTGCAGTATGCACCTCACACAAATTCACACACACACACACACACACATACACACACACACACACACACACACACACACACACACACACACACACACACACACACACACACACACACACACACACTTTCCCCATCTATTTCCATCTCTCCTCATATGCCTTTCTCTCTCTCCCTTTCTCGTAGAGTGAATAATTTATGTCTGCTGTCCATGGAGGTTCTTTTGTTTCATGGTTGACTGTTTCTTTCAGAATGCCAGCCTGTGCATGTGCACTCACAATCTCAGAGTGTGTCAGGCTGAGATTTGTATACATCTCTGCCAGCTCTCTGTGAAACACAGACACACACACACACACACACACACACACACACACACACACACACACACACACACACACACACACACACATACATGCACAGAAACATACATACTGCCTCAACAAAATGACAATTTAATTAAGCCTCCTTCTATATGCGAAACTCCATTTCATGGAGAAATATGTGTACGTTAAATGTGTTCACGGGAATATAAGGATGAAAAGTATCTCACGTATGTTCACATACTTGCTGATTCCATACAAATCCCACAATTCCTGGAGCATTTTTCGTTTCATCCTTTAGAAACATCATAATGCTTATTCTCAGATTTGGAATCATAGACATTATACATATCTAAAGCTTAGAGGCTTAATTAATATTCATGCCTGTTCAGCCCACAGACATGAATATTAATGTGTTAACAGCAGATATGCAAAAGAGCTTGCAAACCCAGATGGCTTCAGATCACAATATAATTGCACACACGGTGCACGCATATTACACAAGCACGCTCACACACACTCACACAGACCCCCCCCCCCCCCCCCCACACACACACACACACACACACACACATACACACACACACACACAAACACACACACACAAATAAATAAAAGGGGATGTCTGCTTTAAAAGTGACAGCTTGTTAATCGACAGGGAGAGGAACAAAACGCTAACATGCTGAAGCCCGCAGACTTCTTCTCTGCTTTTCCCCCACTAACCCTTGGCTGCATATCTGTAAACAGCATCTGTCTCCTCTCATGTCCTGATGACACTGCTATATTTACACATCATCAAAATTCAGATCGCTACCAAGATTCAGATGACAAGTCCACTAAAAGCTTTTCATTTCTCCACGTGTTTTGCTCTGTGTCCATGCAGCCTACCCGTGCATTATTGATGGCGCAGGTAAATGCAGTACACCCCCTCTTTGAGAGTGAGTGCACTGTGCAGGTTATACACTTGACTTTCAGGGGTTATATAAAGTGAGTCATAACATCACATCTTATTTAAATGTAATGGTATAAATTCATAGTAACGTTGTGTAACACTGTAAAAGTTATGAGTCATCTATTAGTTATCGATGAATTTATCAAAACCTTAATATAGCCTGGAAATCCAGACCCTCATCTAGAAAGCTGTAGGGTCTGGCAACAAGTAATGAAGCATGCATTTGAAAATTTCACTGCATGCAATTGGATAACACTTTGACCAATCAGAAGAGTACAAGGGGTGACGTATCCAGAGCCCCACACGCTAAGCTACCAGCGGAGCTAACCGATAGATTAGACTATTGTCATATCCGGTCTGTAAAACAGCAAAAACATCCTTCTTGCAAAGGAAGGCTTTGAGCGTAGTCTTCTGTTCCTCTTTTAGAGGAAAAGCCAAGTAACTCTTTTATTGTAGCGGGCAAAGGCGTTACAAAGGGTTAGGTCTAACCCTAACCCTAACCCTGTTCATCTGTAGCTGTCTTGCAATGTTCACTTCCACTTTGGAATTTGCCCTGGAATTCAAAATGCAAATTCAAATTGTGCTCTCGCGAGAACTCTGGATTTCCAGGGAAACATTAGTATGCATTTGTAGAGGATTAATAAGTGCTATGGATAGATCAGCCTAGCAGCCTATCCAGTGGACTGTACCATCTGGTTGGCTGATCTCTCCATCGTACATCTGGATGGACACTCCCATTGTGATGTCACAGGAGGGGTGAATTTCACATGGCTCGTAATGGTTAATCAACATTCCACCTGGTGGTAAAACCGGGTCTCTATAGCAAAGCACTTATTAATCATCTACCAATATATATTAATGTTTTGTTAATGATCAGTTCATCATTAACTTAAGGCCTGTGTATGATTTTTTTGTTCCTGATTAGATTGTTGTTATCAATGTATCTGACAATGACTCAACGGTTTATAAATGTTAGAAAACAGTCAGCTAAGAGTGATTTATTTCATGATCCCCAGCAATCCCTTATCACTAGAGAGCCTTGGAATTGTCACATGTTGTTACACTTGTAGCACTGTAAACTGCCTAATAACTGTATGCACATCCACTCTGTGAGCCAAATCCTGGCTAACAAGCTTATCTAGCCTAACGCGTGTGTATGTGTGTGTGTTTGTGTGTGCGTATGTGAACGTGTTTGTCTATATGTGTGTGTATTTGTGTATTTGTAAACGATGGAATGTATCATTTGTAGTATATCTAAATATGACACAAAAGATATACACACACAAACTCACAAAACCTCATGCACGCACACATGCACAGAGACATGCACCTTTGTCCCAATGTGGGATTAAGGCCGACTTGTCTTCTGTTAGATCATCACCTGATATCAGAAACACAAGCACGCACGCACACACGCACACACACACACACACACACTCACACACACACACACACACACACACACACACACACACACACTCACACACACACACACAAACACACACACACATACATACACACACACACACACACACGCACACACACACACACACATGTTGTACATTGAGAGATGGGGTGTGAGAGGAATAAGGGGGATGAAGCAAACCGTTCCTCTCCCATGGGCGCTCCCCGTGCCCTAATGCATTGCTCAATTAATCAGTGGAGAAGATAGACAGGCAGACTAATTGGAATAGACAAGGTTGCCATCCAAGCCTTGCAGTCAATAGTAGCCTTTACAAAATAAAGTGCAACCAAAACATTCCTGGTCACCCATGAAGCTGAAGTCGATTCAAACGTGTGGTTTAATTTTGTCATCCAATATAAAGACCTTGCGTAAACACAGCTGCAGCTACATCCCATGTGCTAAAAACGAACCAAATGAGGCCATGCAGAGCTCAAGTGGGCCACAAGGTGGTACCCAGCTGAACACCTGGTGGGCTCATTGCAAATAGTGCCATTAACACAGCAGATATTTGGAAGAAAAGACTGCATTAAAACACCTGATCTTACGACACAACCAAGACCTCACCCTCAGCGATGTGAAGACAACGCATAGTGGTTCTTGAGGAATCAAAAACACATTTAAATGAAGCACTATATATATATATAACAGTATAATGATGGACCTTTTCTTCTGTGTGTTTGAAATGTGTTAACACATATGTTCCCTCAAGAGTAGTTAATGAGTCCCTGTCTGCGAGGTTGGTAAAAATATATGCCCAAAAAAAGAATTGCTGAATCATGTTTTTAATTCCCAGAAGACAGCTAGGATAATATATTAAACCCCAAATGGTACAAGTGAATACAACAGCGCAATGGTCTTGATTACAGTAGTCTTTCCCGGCAGAGAATGGCTCAGATTTCGGTAGGCCAGGTCTCTATCACAATTCATGTGTTAGACTCCAGCACTTAGCAGACGGTCTGGAAGCTTCTAGGTCCAGCAGTTGTGTAGTACCACATGTGGGGGTACCATATCCTTGATAATAGAGGGCATAGAAGGCATATTATGCATTGGCAGATTTAGATTCCGGCTGTTGAATGACTGGAAGACAGCATATGTTTAATTGGGTGAGGAAATGTCCTTATGATATAAGATAAGTCAGCCCCACCTTATCTTATATTATGTCTTATATTAGGCATTACTTTACAACCATGACTGTTGACACAACAAGCGGTTCAGTCTTTCCTGTCAGTTTCCTGTAATCATTTTGATTTTATGTGTGCTATGGGCTAGTGTATAATTCCCAAATTGCTGTCATCATATGATGACACTGTTCAGATTTGGAATCATAAAGACATTTTATTTTATCAGGAGCAAGGTGCAAAGTATGAATCTATTTTAATAATAAACAGACACTGAAAGAAGAAGCAATGACGGGTTTACAATAAAATATGCTATAATTAAATTAGTAATGCATCCTGTTCACTCTTTTGAACAGGGGCTACTTTCACAGATGAAAATAACCGTATTGTTCCTCTTAACTGTGAGGAACGAATTGGAACATTTTAAATCATTACCTGGTCCCAATATTTGAAATCTTTAGAAATATTAAATAATTTGAAGCAACCCACAAAGAAAACACTGAATGTGAAGCACTGTGAGATGGAGCCTGCATGCTAATGTTAGAGGTGGCCCACATCTGTTAAGTTATTATGTTTCGTACGTCATTTAATCTATTGTTACCAAGAATTTGATATGTTGTGAAAACACAGCATACAATACTAGTAATATAAATCTAGTAATAGTAATATAGTGACCTTCCGTCCCTAAATATTAGTATAGTTTTGGAAATGAATGCTTTGGATGATATTAAAAAAATACTTCTTTGTGGCAGATTTATCAGTTTATAATAGTGCCAAGTAGGAGGAAAGAAAAAAAAGTGCTGCAAGGGAGCAGGCAACAGCAAGGATTAGCTGGGTGCTATTTATAGCATTTGCTGCTAAGGCTAGCTAAGTGGAGTGCAGTGATTTGAAAGTCACCGCTTGTATTGCAGATGGTTTAAACGTAAACTCCCCCAAGCGCACTGGCCATCGCTTGTGTGAATTACTCTAACCCCTAATCGCAAAGCTCAATAGCACAACACCTATATTGCTATGAGCTACAACCAACTGGAAAACCGATAATTTCAAATAGACACACTAGATACCAAGGGCCCATTACCTTGAACAGTGTAACATGAGATTGTGTTATGCTACCAGTGGATAGACAACTAGTGGATTTCAAAGGACTTAAGGTTCATTATCATATCTTACATAAAAATGAACATAGTGAAATCCCCTACCCTAGCATAAAAGTTGCTGAAACAGGCGGATTGTGACATTCCTAAAATTCAGGGGCGGGATGCGGGCGGCAAATAACTCCTTGCGGGCGGAGAGAGCGGATGAGAACCAAACAGTATTTTAGTTTGCTGAAATGAAACATAATTGAAAAATATGTGAAATATTTGTATGCCTAAATTACCATTACCACATCGCAAATATATGTTTTAATCAACAATACGACCCTTGACCCATCACGTGACTACTGCGATTTTTGAATTCTGTTTTTGATGATAAGTGCTATGATTGTTCAAGATAATAATAAAGCACATTCATTTGAATGATTTTAGCTTGTGTGTGATTAATTGTGGGCACGGGTCGGTTAATGGGCCAAAAATGAACGGTTCCGGGTGGGTGCGGATTTAATTTTTGATATTTTCACGGGTGACGGGTCGGATCTGGTGCTGAACTTTGCGGGAGTGGGTGGGAGCGTGTCTCAAAACATTGTGCAGGACTCTGGCCTGCATCAACAACAAATACCACATTCTTTCTTATTTATTTGTCAGAGCATTTGATTGCTGTCAGAATTTAAAGAAAACATCCTCAAATATCACCAAAAGTGATTCTAAAAATAAATGTCATACCCTAGCTTTAAGCAATGGATGTCTTTGTTTATCAGATCCATAACCAGTGGTTTTATTGTATTATCTCTTCATCTTGTACAGGAAAAGGTATGTGCATTACCTTTCACAATGAAAAGTCACTCAACAAAACAATATTTGACCATTGGATTTCTATGGCTTTGTTGCAAATTTGTCTTGACAAATCGGCTACAGTTGCGAAATTCCTTTTCTTTATTGTTTCTTTATTTCTATAACATTCAATATTATTTGAGATTGACATTGACAACCATGAAATCACAAAACAAATGCCAAAGGGCATTTGTTTTCTACTTCCTGTTGTTGATGAGCCCAAAGTAGCGCTGCACCATGGCGGTCTAAACAGCCCCTAAACCTAAGATCCCAACCAATAGCACCTGCTGCGAATCGCTAATCTGAGTGTGTGAACAGATGGCATGTTCTAACGAGCTTGGCTAAATGGAGCTACCACCGGCCTGAAACCAGGAGTGAACTCTGACTCCCTGATCCCCAGTCTCTTAATTAATTGCACCCATTCATCTGCTCAGTGCGCTTCTCTAGTGGAAAACAACAAGGTTGATCCCTCATGACCATCCAAACTCTAACCCTAACCCTTATTGGCCATTCAGGCTATTTTCAATGTTCAAATAATGCAATAATATGTTAAATCTTTAAGGGTCAGATTTGAGGATTTACAACATTTGTTAGGCAAGCATAGCGCTAACCTTTGATGCCCGAATTATTCAATTTCACAGCAAAACATCTATTCACTAAAACCTACTGGGTTATGGTGTAAGATCGTCATCTAAATTTTGACAAAGAGAACTTAACACATATATGATATGCAGTCCTGTGGCCGCAACTGTGGTTCTATTCAATGATATGTGGTAATACATTAACAAACATTGTTTCTTACCAGTATTGTAGACATTATCGTTATCGACTTGTGTTCATAATATGCATGTATCCCCCCCGTTAATATACATTGCCATGGCCTGTATTATGCATTACGTGTTTAGTTTGCATGTGTTTAAACAGATGGGTGCACACAACCGCATTCAATCATTCTTTTAAACACTCACTCGCGGTAAAATTATGTTTTCTCACAATCAAATACTCATCCTAAAAGTTATGGGCTTGTACACGATGTCTTTGTCAAGAAAGTTTCCTACGGTGTTTGCAGATGCATTGATTGAAAAGTACAACTTATTACCACTGTACCAGCTGTTCTTTCCCAAATAATTTAACCAACGATATCATTTACCCTAAAACAAGATTTTGTTTTGGAAGGCTGGGATATACTTTGCTTGAGTTTATTATTGTTATTATTACTATTTTAACGGGTGCCATAGCCTCCTACAGTGTTTATTCATGCAGCCTCTATAAAAGAATTCTATGCACTTTCACACATATGAACAATCTTTGCCATCATAATATTTCAATTAGGTAATTATGATTATTAGGTGATAATTGTTTGCATGTTTGTGTGTATAGCCTACGTGTGTGTAAGCTTATGTTACAGTTCTGATCTGCCTAGGCACATCAAAATAGCAACACCGACTGCGCTTCTTGCTAGGGCATTTAGACGAGGTCTGCACCGGTCAGTAACACAATAGCTTTATCGATCAGTAAGGTAGCACCATGTATCAATGGCGCCAGAACATGCCTTTCCTTTTCGCCGGCACGCCTCTCAGGGCGCAAGTGTAGTGGCGCAAGTTTGCTGCGGGGGAAAATCAGCTTTACGCCGGGGGAAAACTAGCAACGATACATGTGTCGGTGAAGAAAGTAAATTGCGCTCGGTGCAATATAGGGCCCCTATTCTCCTGTGAAGGGTTGGAGCTGTCCATGGTACATATAGATACATAGTATTGACCGTTATTCTCCTGTTAAGGGTTGGGGCTGTCAATGGTACAGACGGATACACAGTATTGACCGTTATTCTCCTGTTAAGGGTAGGGGCTGTCCATGGTACAGACAGATACATAGTATTGACAATTATTCTCCAATCAGGAGCACGACATTAATATGTTTATGGTAGCACTTCAGGCAAATAAATATCCACAAAAAGATATAAATATACATTTGATACAAACCAGTACTACAAGAACAAAGCTTATTTTCTACCTGAAAGGGTTTAGTGTACGCTAGATACACCCTCTGACTACCACTGGTGTTTGAGGTTGGCATCGTTGTATGCCTGCCTTGTTCATTCATATGCTAACATATTAAATTGGCAGGTTTCATCTGAAATTAACTTTTCGTCAACCGGACACAATTGAAAGACAAAGCAACAAAGTCACGCATGTTCTGTAAGGACTTTCATTTTATTCACAAACAATGATTATTTGCTTGACACCCAGTGAACTGTGTTATTTACAGCGAAACCCCAGGGAGGGGTGTGTTGGTGTTGAGGAACAGAAATACAAACAGCCATTTGGCATTGGCATGTCGCTGCATCCATTTATATTGTTTATGTAATGTAGTAATATGGTATTCAGTATTCTACATATATCCCCATTGGCTGTTGTTTATGTATCTCAACTTGTGTGAAATTGCGAGTATGTTGATGAGGGGTTTTATGGGGGGGGCGGGGGTCTTCCCTTGTGGCAGTTTTTTTTCCGCAAGGGAAGAGGTCCACATAAAAAGCAACAAAATTCATATTTTATTAAACTCCATACGCAGCCATAGATTAAACATGATTCCCCATGCAAGGACCCAGCCCTGCCACCATAAAATGAATAATTTGTCAGTCTGTCAGCAAAAAAAACCTTACAAACAACCGTAATCAGACGGCTTTCTATGGGGCGATTTAAGAACACAATCTTAACAACCGCAGTCAACCGTTGCTGTTTTTTGAGGGTTTCAGGTTGTTATCCTCCATGAATGTCATATGTTGTCAGTGGGAAAGAGACCTCAGCAACATTTCCGCCAGAGGTAAATACAAATGTGGAAATGGATGTGACGTCGGTTTTAACGCAGTGCAACTACATGGCCACAGTGCAGCAAAGTGCTGCAGAGACCACACGCGGTGGTGAGCTAGATTCACTCACAGATGCAGAGACGCGCACACTACAGTCTAGAGTTACACAAGCTCAGGAAGGTGCCAGACTGACTGATAAATCAGCTGATCGTCCACCGTGTGTGTGTGTAGGGGCACGGGGGGAGTTGGACGGGGTGGTTATAAGCAATGCTGGCAATATCCTGCATATGGAGACAAAGCAAGAAAGAACCTTTAGATCACATTTCTGATTATAACCTGCTAATTGTAATTTGACTTTTATTTGTATTATATATGTATCATAATGTATAGTGTTCTCTCTGAAATTCTTGATGGGTTATCTAATAGCATCATCAAATGGCTGCTGTTGCCAGGGAGATGATGATGGTCTGCTGATGTTGTGAGAACTGCATTGAGGAAGGTTAAAGATCACACACCTGACTTCCCAGAGAAGTTCTATCCATCATCTGTATATGCTGTTGTTAAATGCGCTGGGCTTAAGAACATGAAGGTTAGATTTAAGAGCTATTATTTGAGTGCATTCTGTGAGAAATGGCACAGCCATCATCAGCTATTAGTGAGCGAAATGCGTTGTGAGAATATATGTTTCAGGTTGGCTGTGCATGCCTCTTCATGAGACCATTTAGATATCAGACTGGTCAGACATGGTCTGACTGGTAATTTCTGAAAAATGAAGGCACCCCTCATGCTTGGTTCAGAGAATCCATCTTTGCCTGTCAATATAGGCTGTGTGAAATGCAACACTTCTCAATGGTCGAGAAACCTAGGGTAGCAGAGAGGAAGGGGACAATTGGTTGTTTCAAAATGGTGCTCTTTTCTACTCTCTCTCTCTTTACAGCTCTCAAATCGTATCTATAGAAGCTTTAAAGAATACTTTACATCAAGCAGAGAGACAGATTATTCAAATTAATGATTTTATCGGCATGCCAGGATGGGGTCTGTCTTTCTGTTTGTCACCATAGCTGACTTTCTGTCTGAATGGCTATCTGTCTGTCTGTCTCCATATTTGTCTGTCTGTCTGTCTTTATGTCTATGTTTCCAAGTCTGTTATGTGTTATGCTGTTCTCGTTATCTTCCCAGAATTCAGCTCATTATCGGGAAACATGCGTCACCTCTGGCATGTCAACTTCTCTCTAGCGCCCCAACAACACGCCCAGCCCCACTACACACACACACACACACACACACACACACACACACACACACACACACACACACATACACACACACACACACACACACTTATAGACTACAGGTGCCCTGCTGCCCTTTTGCAGACAGATCTGGTGTCAACAACATGTCAAGGAGGGGCCGTCCATTTGGACTGGTACCCGGTTGTGTGTGGTGGGTGAGACAGTAACATTCCGCTGCTGAACCATGGACACTGCAATGGCCTTGCATTTAGCCCTGTATAGTACAATAATATGATATTGATGTTGTGATATCTTAATAAGGCTAAATATGTATTATTCATTGTCTCGCTTTTGAAGGCTGCATACCTGGAAAATACACATACTTCTGTCTTGACCTGCACGGTCATCCTACAAACTTTGTGTATGATAGTACATCCAACCACGAGAACAACATCAATTATTTCTGTCCATTTCACCAAACCACGAACCACATTTGAATTATTCAATGCAAACATAGTGGAGCACAACTTGCTGTGTTTTCGATTAACTGACCTAACTCAGTGTGACTATTTCTCAACTAAGAGTCAACATAACCACTGTAGAAGGACTACACCTTGCACAAGAATATGCCACAGACATTAAGAGCGCAAAAGGGAAAAATTACAGAATTTTTTTACAAAACATAGCATAAAGAAAAAAAATATTCAGGCTTCCCAATCATTATTCATAACTGTCTCTTGAAAACTTTAGATTACATTTTTTCTGGAAGAAGTTGTTTGGCAGAACCTATAACACAGTTAACTGATTATACAGCTGATGATCAATTCAATGTTAGCGTCAGAAATTGAAAGTGGTTGTTTTACTGTGATTCAAACAGGGATCGGCTTAGGGCTACAAAATACTCCACTGCTTTAGTTTTTTTTTTTGCTTTGGGCTTTGGTGACTTTTTCATCATTCATTATCTTTTAAAGAAAAAAACTGAACTTAACTTGTATTAATCTGTAAGCTTTCAGTGATGTTCCCGGAAATCAAGAGAGACATACAATATACAACAGATACACGAGCAACAAAGAACAAACCTTAGATATTGAACTATTTCTGGTTGGACCATTTGTTATTCTCCTCTCACTCTACCTGTCAGAGTCTCATAAACGACCCCCACCCACACCACCAATCATCTCACAGAAGAATGTAGAATCAATCCAGACATCACAACTTCAAGCTGGTGTCCTACAGTGGCATTTCTCTAAGCAGCTAATTGGCAATGTTCCCCAACATCTGTGGTCTCCCAGAGGTCTCCTGCTCCTGTCTCTCCCTCTCTTTCACAGGAACAATACTTTCTCTTTCACCTTCTTCCTTGCTCTGTCGTGCTCCTCTCGTTCTCTTTTCATCTGTCTGAGCAGCAGGGTAAATTGAATTAGAGCGCAGACCCCCTGTCTGTAGCCGCTCTTCTAAATGGACAGAGACAGCCAGGACATATTATATTGTTCCAGCTCATTTTCACATGGTTTGACATATGTACACTGTAAGAAAAATCGATCATTTCAGAGAATTTTCCCTGTTTATTTTACAGATTGTTTTGGTGACCCAGAAGCTGAATTGTTAACGTCTTTTTACAGTTTCTTCTTTTACAGTGATCACTAAATATATTACTGCATTTGTGTATATTATTTTGTAGGAGAGGGAACATGAGAGAAAGAGGGAGAGTGTTTAAGTAAGAACAGGTAGAGAGAGAGAGACACACACACACACACACACACACACACACACACACACACACCCGCACACGCACACAATGCCACACAGATCATCACAAGTCATGGGGTTACTTCTGACAACAGCAAAAGGCCCCACAAGAAAGTGGTTGGGGGGGAATGACAAGATCCTTAAGTCTTCTCCATAGAGCATTAATCCATCTTCCCTGGAGACCTCCTTCCTAAGAAAACAAGCCCAACCACAATTGTCATTAACCCTTCACGTACAGGCTCTAACCCTTCACTGGCAGAAAGAGATGATCAGGCCCCATGGTATCCCAAACGGAATGAGAGCAAGAGAAAATAAACAGACACATGATTTAGGTTTTATCAAAGGTAGAGAAAACACTGCTGAGGTTTGTCTTGTTTATATTGTAGTCGGTTTGGCTTAAGTTTACCAGTGTCCAAGCATTCACACCGTAGGGAAACACCATGAACGTTACTGGCTTCACAATGTGTAACAGCTTGTTAACTCATGCTGACGGCCAGTTTCTGGGGGAGGCTTCAATGTAAGTTCATTCGGTTTTATTTTAAACCTCCATCCAGAAAAACCAAACATGAGTACAAACCTGATCATTGAAAAGCTATGAATACAGAGGTAATGCGGTTTTGGTTTTAAATATCTTATAATGTTTCAAGATAATAGGAATTTTCTGGATGTCAGGTGAAACCAACTGAAACACCAGCTTTGATATATGAATGGCACGGTGCATACAGTATATCATAAAACCTACACACAGGAAACAAGAATAAAACCAATAGCTTCCACCCGCTCAGCTGGGTGAGCCGGAGGGAGGGGCACACCGTGGGACAGCCACAACAGCTCTTTCAACACCGTTATTTTCATAGCATCGCCGAGTACGATTCATCTTCCTATGTATAGCCTAGCTGCATCTCTCCTTCTCACCTTACTATCTAGAATCCAGACTAAGGGTTTGAAGTACCACACACACAAAAAGCAGTGTGTCGTCATTGTAACGTATGCGGGTCATGTTTCGAATGATAGCTCCGACCCCGGCGCCGTCTGACAGCTGCGCTATAACTTCCAGCACGGCTCAAAGCACGTCATTACGACTCATTATGTGAGGCACAGAACAAGACCAGAATGGACGCTGCCCGACGCGTTGCTCGGTTGCTCGTCTAGTGTGTGACCCCCTTTACATTGAAGCTCTGCTGTAACAGACTCTGACTCGGACCAGGAGTGGACAGAAATTAAGTGTCTTCGTCGCTACAGTCCTATTAAATGTTACATGGTGGCATTAGTACATTGTCTGGGGAGAAACCTATAATATTTATAGATATCTATAGATAAAGATATTTATCATTTTTTAATAGGGACTTGTGTCATCCCCTGCTTTACCAAAAGAAAATGTACAATCCCGAACCGTGACTGCAAAACCGTGATATGATCCGAACCGTGAATTCTGTGAACTGTTCCACTCCTATTTAAAATAACATATCAACGGCCAAGTGAGTGCAGAAAACACCTTTTGGCCTGTCTCCTTCAGATATCTCTAGATGTTTCCATTCTGGTATTCTATGTATCTATCTTTCAGTTTTCCTCACCATCCATCCAGCCATCCACGGTAGCTCAAGCATGAGCTTCTAAGTGCACGCAGTCACAGACACAGACACACACGCACGCACAGACACACACGCATACGCACGCCCAGACACACACACACACACACACACACACACACACGCACACACACCTACACGCACGCACGCACACACACACACACACACACACACACACACACACACACACACACACACACACACACACACAACTTTTATATGCATATAGGCGATCGAGCAAGGGGGCCCGGAGGAGATTAGATTGTGTCCCGTTAAACAATAAGAGTGGGGTAGAAGGGCAACTACTGGCGCAGCCAACCGATAAGCATCTGTACACCTTCGTCACGTGTTCGCACTGATGTTACATACGTATAAGTGGCGGCGCGCACACGCGCACGCGCCCCTTTTTCTCTGGATCACACACGCGCGTTCTTTCTCTTTCTCTCTCTCCCTCTCTCTCTCAAACACACACACACACACACGCACACACACACACACACACACACACACACACACACACACACACACACACACACACACGAATTGCTCTTAAAACACTTTAAAATCTCAGAAATGCACCCAGAACGAACAGCCCCATGTATTCGTTCACGGGACAAATGCCTTTGTCATGTTGCTTGATTGACTAGGCTAGATTTCGCCATTTCTTGCAGTACTCGGACCTTTGAGTACACACGCATCCATTGTGTATGTGCCTGTGTGCAAGAGGTAGATGGCGCATCTACTCACTCACATACATACACACACAATCCATGCTCCTCTAACTTATCGGACTTGCATTTCTTAACCTTGCCTTCTGGTGACTGCTCTCTCTCTCTCTCTCTCTCTCTCTCTCTCTCTCTCTCTCTCTCTCTCTCTCTCTCTCTCTCTCTCCGTATATATATATATATATATATATATATATATATATATATATATATATATTTATTTTCCCCCCTGCCAATCGCTATTCTGAAATAAAGGCACGTTTGCCTCTTCTTCCATGGTGCAGACTGTATTTATGTATTAGACTTTGTCAAGCAAAATTATCAATAAATTGACGAACGCGCAGAAGAGCACACAACACACACACACACACACACACACACACACACACACACACACACACACACACACACACACACACACACACGGAGAGGACATGCTGAGCACTTATTTTCCTTTAGAATAAAACAACTTTACCTCCTCGTTCCGGGATCCCACTGGGGCTCTGATAGGGATCCACACTCAGGCCAAGGCCGAAATCTCTTTTTCAAATCCCATTATAGGAGAAATAGTTGAGGATTGTACTCATAACTCCACACGATTAGGTTCCAGAAAATACCCCCAGTCGCCCAAAATATCGGCCGATACATCCGATGATAATCCGTGTGTGGTTAAGAAGGTTCTCCTGGAGGGGTGCGTCCGTTGAACATCCTCACAGTGCCAAAGAGCTCTCCTCGTCCTCTACCTCCCCTTCCTCCCGGTTTCATTCCTCTATGGGGGAGAAAATACCATCCGAGAGATACTCAGTTCAATGATCCATCA
>NC_136948.1:21094673-21112173 GCF_949987615.1 Pollachius pollachius | reverse complement strand
TTTTCTTTTGCATACATGCGGCAGTCCTTACAAAACATGACGACATTTCCGTGATCAAACACAAGCCATTCACGACCCGTCAGCCATTTGGCATTGAACTTAATTTTTTCTGCTTCGCACGCATTGTTGTTTATATTCTCAATCACTGCCTTCTCGCCCCCAGACGTCTATCCAACCAACCACTGACGCATTTAGTTTAAGTTTAGGCTTCTTTTTCATTTACTTTAGCAAGCTCCCTCACTTATTTTGATAGTTTCTGGTCCGTTAATTCATTCTTTTTATTCTTCTTATTCTTTGTATTTTCTGTCAGGTTCCTATCCATAATGTAAAAATGCACCTAGCCTGTCAGGGACAAAAACAAGCTCTTTTAGAGGATGTACGTTGACGGGGCAGTATTGCCCCGTTACATTGCAGACCATTTTGCAGCTACAATGGCTAAATCGCTCTTCCTCACTACAGGACCAATTTAAAACATTGTTGTCTTTTTCATTTAGAGTCCTCATGAATATTCACCATAAATACTTTCTAACGGGTCTATCAGTAAGTATGTCAAGAAAATTATCACTTTAGGTGCATTCAGGAGATCATGGAAATTCTTTCCTTTTCCAACCACTGTGGAGACAATAGGGTGATTAATCATGACCCCAATGGGACTGAAGATGGCCCAACACAGATCGTTTGTTGTAGAAGTAAAAGGCTCTTTCAAGGCTTTTTTTTTTAACCAGAGGCCTAATCCTCATCTTGCTGACACAGCAGCACTTTATATGGACCAAGTTGTAACTCCTGGCTCTCGATCTCGGCTGATAGCGCCACGGTGGACTAAAGCCATGTATCTATAAAATGCTGGCCCTGAGAAGATGGCTTTAATACCACCTGTCTAATGTATACCTGTAGGTCATACAAATAATCATCTGTCTTGAGCATTTACAACCCCTACTCACTGTCCCATCTTTAAGAACCATGCACACACACATACACACACAATCTATATGTATGATATGTTTGTATGCAGGCCAAAGCGTCCAGGTGTTACTACCATTGGAACAACCATGGGTACATTTTATGTCTCACTCATTCAAAGCTGCTCACTTAAGGAACTATAAGTCCCTTCCGTGGATGGAAAAAAAGTTATTTGAGTGCCTTAGAAAAAAAGAGTTAAATAAAGTGTAAATACATTAGTGATTACTATTATGGATGTAATGGAGCCTTCAAATGGTTAATAGCACTAATTGATTATTTTCTCTCTATTTTTGTCCAATAAGTGGACTTACAATTGAAATGCAGGGCTAACTCATTTCCTTTTAATGTCCATTGAGCTTCAATTTCTATAAACCAAACATATATTTAGATATATTTTATGCAAAACAAAGCTTGGGAAAGGTGATGCAAATCACCATATGTTTTTATAATGGTATGCCGATACTAACTCACTAATTAAAGAGCTGATTGGGCCAGTCACCCTAGATCTGTTTCAGTAGATAGTAAAACAAATACAGGGATATTATGCTTTTGAAGCAGTTTGAAATAGCATTGCACCTCAATGAGTTAGCACCTCTTGGAAGGAATTGCCCTTAATTGACTCCATGAAAACTAAACGGTGGACAGCTTGGATTGGGTGATATTTTCGAAGGTTCATCAGGATTTTGTGGCATTGGAGCTTCAAAAGGCCTGAAGTTTGGTGTTTCAGAATACATTGCATGATATTATTATGCAGTGCAAGGATGGAATCAACTCAAATATGATGATTCCGATCAAATCGTCAAATGAATCATATACAAATACAAAAATAATGTTGTTTGGGCAACTTTTCAGACATCTTACAGATACATTATTTATTTTGTTGAAATGTATTTTGGTAAAGTTTTGGAGTATGATGTATCATTAAATAATCAAAAGCCTTTGCATTGTTGTTGAGAGGTTTTTTGTTGACTTCGGGATGTTGTTTAGCTCATCGGATCACAATGTGAGCAAGATCCAATCTGGGACTGTCCCAACCTGACATTTAATGCGTCCTGTCGTGGTCACATGATAAAAGTCACGTTGAAATGACAAGTGTTACCGAGGCCTTGGACACCATACAAGATGATTTCCACTGAGCTGTTGAGTTTTCATTATGCTTCCTCTCCTCCTTTAAATCCCTTTAATGTAAACCGAGCAGTTGGCCTTAGCAAGCACCATAGATACTGAAGGCTAAGGCCTTCTCCTGCTGCCAATGCTATTGATTACCTGATTATCTAGACACAGCCTTGAATTGCTGCAACCGGCATTACAAATGGATGGGAGGAGAAGTTGGTGAGAGAATCGAATGTGATCTGACAGATGAACTTTTTAAGAGCTAGAAATGCTGTCACGGGCCAAAAAAGGTTGGGGACCGTCACTGTGTACACAACAACCTAGTACTAAGTAGTAGTACCCAAAGCCTGTAGACCACATGATAGTAGAGAGATCTGCAGATGAGCAAAATCCAGATATCTACAGTACATTGATTACATTTAACTGTGATGAAGTTGGCCAAATATGATCCGAAAACACGTTATTGTGTTCATTGGCATCTGAGCATCCTATCAACATGAATGAAGGTTGTATTGTGCCTCATGCTATTCATTAGACTAGTTTGTTGCTAGGGGTCATTATAATCATAGAGAATCAAGAAGGTAAAGTCAAACGTTTTTCAAAAGCCAAGAGCGGGCAAATGTATTTCCTCTGTGTAATCAGCGCTAGACAAAGACTATCAAATGTTTTAATACCCTGAATGTGACCTGAATAAACATATTGTTACAGATTATGGAGGGGAGTAGGAGATTTATGTTGTGTTACTTATACCGATGGAGCGTGACCAGCCAAGTAATCCGAGTGTTGGCTCTACTGCATGCTGATGAGTGCCTGGCCCTGGCATTCAATGGCATTCAACACAGCTGCTGGCATTAGTTCTGCAGCCACTTCTGGATTCATAATTCAAGGTCAGTCAATCTTTTTTTTCTGCCTGTCTAGGCCTTTATGCTTACATGTATATGCAGTTGCATTGCTGAGCATGACAATTCTAATGTTGCTTTTGCTGTGGAGAAGTATGAATAAAAGACAACATGAGAATATGAGGTCAAGGCCGTTTGTTACAAAAAAGTATATTGGTGGTTATGGAGATACATAAACAAGGCAGACCCAGGGTTGAAAAACTTGACACCACTACCTTCAGCGAGGATATCAGCCTCTATTTCTATAACACAGAATGACTCAGGATTCATCATAAACGTGTTTACATTGGTGATCGCGTTATTGTTATATAAATTATTATATAAAAACATACGTTGAAAATAGTTACATAAAAGGTTAGATGGAGGTAAAATACACGGTTTATACATTTTTCTAATGGCGATGCATTTAATAATGATGCCTATTCTGAAAAGCTGAGCAGTGTCTTCTCTCCTTGGCTTAGCACCCTCGGCAACATCAAGACTCATCGTTGGGACATAATAAATAAAGTACAGCGATAGAATTATTGTCATTATTATTTTGGTAAGGGGAAAGGCAGTTAGGGCTTTTACTGTTTATTGAACAATACTGCAATACTGTGATAAACAAATAGAGAGTGTACCAGCTAGTAATTGGTTGAGAATTTTGATTTATTTAATTTGATTGAAAATAAAAACATGCATGAGTTTTGGAGTACTGATCAATGTCAGACCATGCATATTCAATACCTTACCATAGTAATCTAAACCAACCTTTCTCCCCCCTATTCTCACCTGGGAGATGGGCCTACCATGAATATTGAATAATCTGGCAAGCTAACTAAGCAAACTAAGAGGTCTGGGCTGCTAACACTATTCATACTATCCAAAAATATAGAAGTGAGTACACAACAAAAGCTAAATGTTGGCACATACATTGAGCCAATAAAGTTGCTTAACAGTAAACAAAGGAATTTTTTCCAATTTCCATTTAAATGTTAGTATAATGGGAAAATTCTATTTTCACACTCTGTTTCCCCAACTTCCCCCTCCGTTTCTCTACCTGGCATTTGTTGGTATGTGCCATTTCCTTGACCCCTTGAGGGGGGTCAAGGGTCAAAGGCTCCAACTCAGAATGCATGGTAACATCTCCCTCTGATACACACATGGGGGTTCCCATCCCAATACCTTTTATTGGGGAGCGGAGCTGTTCTGAGTATCCTCAGACCTGACAACACTATATAACAAGTCCTTGTTTTTGCCCATGCTTTGGACTTCTCCTTGTGAAGTTAATAGAGAGACGCAGGTTGAACTCCCATCTGAGATCTTGGATTATTGTAATGTTTGTTTGTTTTATGTTTGTTGTATGATTGTTGTATGTTTGTTATGTTATTGTACGTTTATTACTCACTTAAATTAGCCTAATTGTTATAAGTTTTGGAAGACTCTTTAGTCCTACTCAGTTTAGACAGAAATAATTGATGTGGGCCAAATTCAAAAGTTACATTTCACAATTAATATACTGTAGATACTGTTCTACATTACTATTGGGCTTTATTGCCAAGGTGGTTACGTTATTGAATATTCATTTTCGTAATTCTTCATGTTGCTGAATAAAGAAAAAGAGAATAACTTCTCATCTTCAAATTCACAGAAACCAAATTATTTAAATGGTACATTGGTCACACACACACAGACACACACGCACACTCACACTCACACACACTCACTCACACGTCATTGGTCTTTTGTTTGAATGTCGGGTCTGTCTCTTTAAGTAAAAGCTGCCCTTTTCTGATCCCTTTTACCGTTGAGTCCAACGAAGCGTAGCGAGGGCTAATTGACTTGTAGTTCCGCTGTTGCTCTCAGTGTGAGGAATGTTGATTGAGACATCGCCCTCCCACAAACACACAGACACACACACACACAAAGATAGACATTGACAAACACAAAAGAGATATGACGTAGCGCAGCAGGGAACAGCGTGGCATTCTGAACATATTTGTGTTTGAATCTCGATTATCTGTCTGCCGTATCTATTCTCTTTGTTGATGCTGTATGTTCTGTAAGGCAGCATCGAGAGCCGCTGATGAAGGCTGTGGATGTAAGCATCACACGCATGCAAGGAACATTCCTGACACGCAACCTCCCTCACTTCCATTATAAGGTGCAGGAACCACAGGAAGACATTTACACACACACACACACACACACACACAAACACACACACACATACACACACACACACACACACACACACACAAACACACACATGAACACACACACACACACACACACACACACACACACACACACACACACACACACACACACACACACACACATCCTCAGACAGACAAACGCACAGCTTCTGTGTGTTTTCTCGAGTGAAATAGATGTAAAATACTGTATAATGGATGGATTGCTGGTTATCATTTATATCTGAATAAGATATGTCAACAAAAGCTCGGATATTAAGACACACATGTTGGAACTATTTCCTTAAATCTGCACAGTGTATTGCTACTGTATCACTGAACAAGGAAAAAACACAGAAGAAAAGATAAAATATAAGAAGTTATGGAAAATGCAGACTCAAATCCTCAGTACCTGGAAGGCAAACCCAACCATGGTAGGTTTAAAATAACTGGAAATGCTTTCTATACCAAAGCAAGAGTGGTGGCTCTCACACTGATTAAACACTTCTGATGAGCATCACATAAGCAGTGCATTAATGCTAAGTGGCAACAGGGATACTAAATGGAGCATCGTGGTGCTGTTAAAAGGGAGGGTCATAGACTAGATCCCCAAGGCCACGGATGGAAGCTTCCATCATGGTGACCGGCTGACTAGCAGTCAGAGAGATATCACAGCTGGATAGAAAAAATAATACAAACATAATGTAATCACACATGTGTGCTTATACAGACTCGCGAGCTTTCTACTTTCTACACAACGCATGTATCGTTGCTAGTTTGCACCCTGCGTAAAGCTGATTTTCCGCCGCAGCAAACTCGCGCCACTACACTTGGGCCGTTAGAGGCATGTCAATGAAAAGCAGAGGCGTGTTCCGGCGCAAATGATATATGGGGCTATTTTACTGATCCAAAAAGCAATTGTGCCACTACCTGGTCTAAATGCACTAGCGGATAGCGCAGTTGGTGTTACTATTTTGAAGTGCCATGGCAGGTCGGAACTTCAAAATAAATTTACACACACTTAGGCTATACACAGTACTAACATGTAAACGATTAGCCTAATTGAAATATTATGATGTCAAAGATTGTTCACATGTGTGAAACTGCATAGAAATAGCATGCGGATTGTGGAAACAAAATTTCTTTCCATAGGGGCTGCATGAATGAACACTGTAGTAGGCTAAAGACATGCGTTAAAATAAAAATAACAATAATAAACTTGAGCAAAGTATACCCCAGCCTTTATAAACAAAATCTTGTTTAAGGGTAAATGATAATGTTGGTTAAATTATTTGTGAAAGAACACCTGATGCAGCATTAAGAAGTTGTACTTTTAAAACAATGCAAAAAAGTATTGCATTGTTAAGCCGATAACTTCTGGATTGATTAGTATTTGATTGTGAGAAAACATAGTTTTACCACGAGTGAGTGTTTAAAAGAATGAATTAACTAAACACTAAACGCATAATACAGTCCATGGCAATGTATATTAACGGGGGGACACATGCATATTATGAACACAGGTCGATAACGATAAGGTGTACAATACTGGTAACAAATGATGTTTGTTAAAGTATTGCCGCATATCATAAAATATACCCACAGTTGCGGCCAGAGGTATATATCATATATGTGTTAGGTTGTCTTTGTCAAGATTTACATGACGACTCTGTTTCTGAAGTTGTAGAAGAAAACGCTATTCTGTGTGTGGATTAGGCTTAATCTATTATTTGGCCATAGGCCGAGTCTTTTGAAGTTTGAAATTCATGTGGTCATGCATCTGTCTCAGCGGAGATTGCAAACACGCTGTCAAAATATCAACTCGTCAGGTTAAAATGCGCTGGCTCTTAAAAGTGATGGGAGATGGCGCTCTCATTGGTTTACTGCATGTTACATCCAAAATACACCTACGGGTAATTAAGATACTTAGAGCAACCCATTTTAGATTCGCGTCAGGCAAAAGAGTCATTTATCCACCGGTATAATAGCAACAGTGCCAGATATCCGCTCACAAAGCTACTTGCGTTTTGCGTTTCATACTTGCGTTTCAGACTGTTAAAATAGGGCCCTATATCTCTTATGCTCTCTTCTCTTCATCTGCATGGAGAGACAGACAAACGAGTCCTGTAGAATTATGCAAGCTTGAATAATAGAATGCAAGTCATACTTGCCCCCCCCCCCCCCCCAACCTTCTCACCGTGTGCCAAGGAGACAGAGAGACACCTGCAACTGCTAATCTGTGTGTAGTTGTGTGTTTGTATGCATCTGTGAGTGTGTGTCTCTGGGTGTGTCATCGGTTATGCGAAGAAGAAGGAAGGCATTAGCAATGCTTAGTGCAATGGAATGCAAAATTGCCGTCAAACTCCAAACATTCACACTCACACACGCACACACTCAAAAACACAGGCACACACACACACACGCATGTACACAGTAAGATGCAGGCAGAAACTAAAACAGTAAAGCACCAAGGCACAGCGGCAACAGCAACTTCAGATTGTAAAGCTGTTTTAGTTGATGCATACTCACTGTCAATGCCGCTATTTTCTCTAACACTCCCCATCTATCTCTCTCCAGCCTTGACTTCCTCTCACATTAGCCTTCCTCTATCCCTCATGCTCGATACCTTACGCCTCACCTCTCAGCCTCCTCTGCTAGTCCAGCTCTGCTTCTTCAGAGCAGTGCTGCATTGCTTGTTTTGTTTGTTCTCGCACCAGGGGATTAGAGAGAGAGATAGAGAGAGACAGAGAAAGAGAGAGAGAGAGAGAGAGAGAGAGATTGAGAGAGAGAGAAAATATTAAGTAAGATGCAAAAGAATAATAGTAGATGCTTTATTGGATGCTAATTGGACCTCTGAACCAATTTTCATTTATTTAACTCCCATTACAACCGAGTTATCCCGATACTAACGTAACTTTGGGACTTAGTTAATTGGCAGCGAGGCAACGAGAATGGCACTCTCTTAGATTTAGAATCTTTAAAGCAGCATATAGTAGGCCCCAGCAACAATAAAATTGATGGAAGATGATCGTACATTTGGGGCAAGAGGGAATTCTTTAAATATACATATATGGTCTGAACCTCTTTGAAGCTGTGGATAAGCAAGAAGATTAAAAGATGCATTCAAGAAATTTAATTATAACACATTAAGATAGTTCTTATTCGGTCACATTTTCGGGTCCTGATGGGATCCCTGAACGCAGAGAGATCATGGGCCCTATCTTGCATCCGGCGCAATTGACTTAATCACTGGCGCATGTGTCATTGCTTGTTTGCAACTGGCGCAGAGCATGCTTTTCCCCCCTGCGCCACACGTTGGTAAATTAGGGAATGATCTTGCGCCCCAAGGGGCGGTTCGGCGAAAGGAGGAGGCATGTTCTGGCGCAAACGTTCCCTGGTGCTATTTTGCAGTTTCAGATACCACTTGCGCCACAAACCAGGAAATACCTGGTTTAAAGTCAGTGGCGCATTGTTCAGATGCTATTTTAAGGGCGCATTGTTTGGGGCGAAGCAATGTTTATAATGAATTGCGTACATCATTAAATAGAACCACTGTTACCGCATATCATATGTTATATCATATAAGTTTTCTTTGCCGAAATTTATTTGAGCAATCAGTATTTCTGAAGTTGTGGAAGAAAACCTTATTCCATGTGTGAATCAGGCCATATTATTTGGCCATAAACTGAGCCATTTGAAGTTTGAAATTCATGTGCATCTGTCTCATCGGAGACTGCAGACATGCTGTCAAAATATCAACTCGTCAGATTCAAATGCGCTCATGGCTCTTAAAGGGGATGGGAACTGGCACTCTCATTGGTTTATTGCACGTTCCGCCCAAACCACACCTACGGGTAAATAAGCTACTTTAGACCAACCCTTTTTAGATTTGCGCCGAGCGCAAGAGTAATTTTTTGCGCCGGTAAAATAGCGACATCGCCATAGAACCGTCCATAAAGCTACTTGCGCTTGGCGCTTCTCACTTGCTTTTCAGACCATTCAAATAGGGCCCCATGTGTTATTGGTCAAATATTATATTATCTGGGCATAAATATGTTCATTGCGGTTCTGTAAAGGGAAACTCTGTACATGCCAACCCTTCACGATGCGTCTACCATGACTCCCCAGGTGATGAACATTAAACTGGAGTCTAGAGTCATGTGTCACAGCATCTTCTGTAAAGAGGAAAGAACTTTTTTTTCATACCAATGATTCCTTACTATCTTCTTGTATTAGGCTGTTAAATTCATTGCTATCTATGCAGGTCCATGCAGATCCATGCAGGGCCAAATTCTGCAGATTTGTATATGCTGCAACCAATACATGTTTTTATTTCACTGTTACACAGTCATAAAGAATAACACACAATGGGTTGTGAGGGACAATATATAACCTTGGCATACGAGACAAACACAATGACCCATGACATGTAGTTTAATGTATTCAACATGCAGTCAAAAACACAATGTGGGACGATCGTAACTAAGCAACAAACACACGCAAAGCTGGTTAGAAGTGATTTTATCCTTTGTTAGAAGAATTACTGTTTCATAAATAAATGGACCCAGTTGCCGTTATTCTGTGAAAATGTTCGAGGCACTTTTATTTCAACTGGCCTTTGGGTTTTTTTTACCCAGAAAGGCACAACAGGACAGAAATCCATAATTGGGAAATGCTATCATTCAATTTACAATGACTTCTATAAAAAAGACACAGAAACACAGAACAGTTTAAAAATATTTTATATAATGGGGAACTCTGTCTGTCTAGCTAATCTGTTTGTTTGTCTAGCCGACCCATTAAATATTAACAACACAATAAAAGGTTAAATTGGAGGCAAACAAAATTGTTGCAACGTAATGATGTTGGATTAACGAATGACATGCAATGTGTCATCACAAATACGTTACACAAAATTATTTTGTGTGAATTAATGTAAAAGCTGTGATAGTTCATGAATTTAAAATGCATGTAAAATACATGTGAAGAAACAAAGGAATCGGATGTTCAACAGATGATTCAGCTGCAGACCTAAACACATATGTGTACTGGTATTGTAGTCAACAGTTATTGGCAAAGACAGCAATACCATAAGAAACATAAAAAGTTTATGTTGCTACAAGCTTGTGAACCGGAGGCAAATTCCTTGCATGTGCAAAACACACTTGGCTTTTAAATCTGGTTCTGATGCTGAATCTAGATTTATTTATTTCCCCGTAACTTTCCCGGAACGATGGCAGAAAGAGGCCATGGTTTGAAGAAAGGTAGAGATATGACTTTAAAGGCCTTTCACTTCCATCTCCCCTTCATTTTGCTTTGTGTTGAGATGGTGGTGGCATTAGGGCGGATTGGTTAGTGGGGGGTATTGGTTGACGTACAATTGAACGGCGACTGGAGTGTCAGTTGGATCTGGGTGTGAAATGAGAAATGAAATGTGTTTGAAGGAAACTGTCCGATTGAAACAAACACATAGAATGATTCCTTTGTGACTTTGTTGGGGCATCTTGTTCCATTATCGCAGTAGTGATGATGCTGGCTTCTCCCTCTAAACAAATTCAAATGTATGGCAATAATTTATTTTGAACGACTAATGACTAACAGACCTTAGCATTGTATCATAGCACAAGTGTTCCAGGGCTCTTTCTGGCAGAAAGGGGAAACTTGTTCATTAGAGAAACACTGCTATGCTTTTTAGCTTTGAGAGTTGTCCACAGAGATCGTGTAGTCATCGATCGACCATTGTGAGGAATGCAAGTCGCTGCCAATTAAGAGGCATTTTTACAATTATATTTTTAGTTGGAGTGACGCTTAGGGGGAACAAACGATCTGAGAAATCCATCCGAGTCTGGCTCATACACGACGTTCAGAAATAAAAGGACTTATGATAAAAGAGATTAAACATCAAATAGCTTGGGAGGGAAGAGAGCTTCTAATTTACAGAATAATAAAGTGGGAAAATAATGCACACCTAAATTAAAGATCCACTAAATGTATCATGGGTCTTCATACAATAAACAGTTTTTACTTCATGTGATATTGGGATTAGACCTCATGTGCTATTAATCACATTAGTAGTAGAAATATCAATTAAAAAATCTGTCAGTAATGACGTACAGTTAGAATATTTCATTGGTTTAGGATAGTTGTGATGTTAAAGTCAATGTAGTCTCTGCTTCGATTTTGCGCCAGCAGCTGGTATAGTGGTCACCGTTGTCGGTTTTTTACGATATAGGAAAGCAGCAACAAAAAAGAGCATAAGGTTTAAAAAACAAATGAAGCAACTAGGGGCCCACTGGCCCTATGAGGAGATCCCATTGTATCGGAGCCCACTGCAGTGCATGCATTCTACAGGACTTATATATTTTAGCTGTTTTGCACATTATTTTGGTACTAGTTTTAACTCAAAATCCATTTATTGTTGGGAACACACACAATAAGAAATCTGCTTATTGTGATTGTGAGATACTAAGTGGTATGTACAATATCATATAGCATTTATGTGCCTCACTATGGGTGTGCTGTAAAGTCAGTCCCAGTGTCAGTGTAGGCCTACACCAATTTATTAAATTTAGCACCAGCGACTCAATTATCTATGTAAATGTACAGCTTTTATTATCCCTTGCTATGGGAGTGAAGCAGTAGGGTGCAAACATATCGCTTAGCTCTACACAGAACAACCCCCTTTAATGAGCCTGCACTGGCATAAAGGCAGCGGCAGCAGTGTGCTGGTTTGATTGACAGGTGTCGGGCATGGCTCCCGCGAGTATGCTGCGTTGAAGAACAGCTCGCTGCCATTAGTGGTGACAAGTAGTCCATCATTCTCAGCCACTTAACACGAGTGTGTAACCGCTGGGCGCACGCCACGCCACGCACGGTGTCGCACGCGATGGGCGCACACACCCGTTGCTGAACCGTGGGATTGACAATGACGTAGCTCAAATATTTTCTTTAATTTATTTTATACATCAGCCCTCATCAACTATTAGCTGTTTGAGAGACATTTCATATGTGCAGTAGAACATACATATCGATTTCTCTGATGTGTTCTGTACAATATAATGACTGCATGTGATGTTTACAACCAATAAGCAATTCTTTTTTATATTTATAGATGTTCAATGCTTGAATGCCTGATGTTGGTAATACATAGTATTTGTCTCAAATTCTTGTTTGTCTAATGTATTATCACATTTCAAGGATATAAAACTACTCATCAAGGTTTAAAACAATTGCATAATGTCAACGAAAAAAGCGTCCCAAATATTCTTCAGTCAACATAATACAATTCTGATATTTTTTTTACAATTTAGTTTTTGTCCATAAATCTCTGCTATATACCTTTAGCCTAAAGTGTAATTCTGGCGAAAATTTAACCCAGGGTCATTTTCGGAATAAAAACCCATAAAATAGAATCGTTGATCAACGAGCTTGCCCGGAGCAACGCTAACAGCCCAAAAGGCTTCCATATTATTGGCTAGGGACAGTGTGAAAGCTTCCAAATCGGCATTTTTTAAACACTAATATAGCTCAAAATAGCACTAAACCTCTGCAGTAGCATGACTAGGGTCCATACACATAAAACAAAGCATCAATAACTTTCTTAGATTACCGGGAGTTTATTTAAAAAAGACTGTTTAACAACTTTCCATGGAAATGCATATTAAACTCCAATAATTGGTCTTACACATCACCACAACGGCTGGAAACAACTCCCTGAGCGCTCCCAGGTGGCTATCGTAAATTATATAATAGAGGCGCCCCTCTCGACACTTGGCTGTTTGTGACAATATTTAGCGAGTTTTGGCTATTATCTATTATATTATTCGCGGTAGCCATTCACGTGGGAGAGCGCAGTGAGTTGTTTCCAGCCGTTGTGGGGATGCTGGATTGTTATGCTGTTGAGAGCTTGGCATAAATGGAATAAACAAGTTGTGTAAAAAACAGTTATTGGAGTTTAACATGCATTTCCATGGAATCATAAATTCCACAACTTTCCTCCTTGAACTGAACTCCGGTGCATTTGGTAATCAACTTCTATGTTCTTCCTGTGAACATGGACCTGCCGGTAAGGCAAAGAATTGTAAACAGGCTTTTTTAATAAACTCCCGGTTCACTCACTAAGTTGTTGATACTTTGTTTTATGTGTAGGTACCCTAGTCATGTTACTTCATAGGTTTGGTGCAATTTTGAGCAATATAAGTGGTTAAAAAATGCAGTTTTGGAAGCGTTCGCACTGCCCCTAGCCAATAATATGGAAGCCATTTGGGCTGTTAGCGTTGCTCCGGGCAAGCTCTATACTCATTGATTTTATGGGTTTCATGCCACAAAAGACCCAAGGTTAAATTTTTCACCAGAATTACACTTTAAGGGTTGCACCGTTTGAATTCAGCATTGTGCTATTGAAGTGCAGTGTGTGTCTTTAAAACCAATAATAATAATGTCACAACCAAATAGTGTGCAGCTGGTGGTTTACGACCACCATTTTAATTAAATGCAAATGAGCCCGGCATTCTAATTGAGAAAAACAGAATAACTAATCTGGACCAAAAGATGTCCATGACATCGGGCCACTCAAATGATCTTGATCTAGATTTCATTTTCCGAAATTATACAATGTCAATCTTTGTATGTGGACACATTCATTTGATAAAATGCATTTCTGAAATCCGCCACTGAACAGATTTTCTGAAGCTGTCGAAACAGAACGTTGATTGGAACGGACAGTAATCCATGTTGCCATTGGGACTTGTGTTCCCAGTTTCTGCCAAGAGTCAATAAACAGATCGACCAAACTTCTGGGAACACAGAAGGGATCTACATAACTTGTCACCATGTCTTAAATGAGGACAGTTTGTCGAAGCTAAGTGGTGGCACTCTGATCAATCACGTTCAGTGCGCTGGTCAAACTACTTTGGCAACCCTTTAGGTATACTCCGACCTGCTACAGTATAAAACAGTTAAAATAGTTCAGTTAATAATACTAATACGAATGGTGCTGCTCAAAATGTATGTCTATATTAACAGAGGACAGGTACTGTACATTCAGATGGCCGATATAGTGTTATCAGTTCCAGCAATACAGTTAAGAAGAATACATGTGTATTTAAATGCACATAGTCCCTCTGGGGTCACATGCTAGAAAATATACCTTGATGTGTAGGGTAGGGTCCTGAATGTAGGGTTTATCTTTTCGTATTTGACGGCACCGTTGGCTTTTCAATCATGTTAGAGCCTTCTCATGTGCTAGGGTCTAATAGAGTTGCAGCATGACATAAAGCCACTCCAACCGCTGATTTAAAATGGTGTCCATAAACTCATAGAATATAGTTGTGGTTTTCATGAATAAGTTGTAAAATTTACATATCTCTGTTCAATGTATACAAATTATTGTTATTTTTAACATTGTTTTGAATATGTTTGTGTTCTTTTAAATATTACAAATAGACGAATCTGACTGAAATACCATGTTTGCCTCATCTTGAATAGATCTTATACTCATGCATGAGGCCTTTGTAGTAACCAGTAAGCCATCACAATGGGGAACCCCTGCTGTGCAGAGCAAACCAAATTCATGCGTATGGATTTGTAATCTGAGGGAACGGATTTACAAAACCGTGCACACGGTTTTGGGATCCTTGGGAACGTTTATTTCTGCTATGTGACCCCAAGGGGGCTCAGTTTAAATGGATTTCAAGTGACTGAGAATGAATGAGAATCAACTCAAATTAATTATATTCTAGAGTATAC
This sequence comes from Pollachius pollachius, assembly GCF_949987615.1. NCBI lineage: Eukaryota > Metazoa > Chordata > Actinopteri > Gadiformes > Gadidae > Pollachius > Pollachius pollachius. The sequence continues at coordinate 21,097,280 of NC_136948.1, read as the reverse complement.
CCAAGTGAAAAAACTATGACGCAATTGAGTTTGCCAAATTGGGACTTCCAAAGAAAATCCTATATTCAGACCATGCAAATGTAAAACAGAGTTGTTCATAAGGCACTGGATTTCAAACATGTCAGATTGTCAATATTGGACAAGAATTTTTGCCATGATACTTTTGGCAATGAAGGGCAATACCACCATCGGATGGTTGCTGCGTCAATATCTATTACAAAAGCTGATAGATGCTGAAATGTATCTTTCAATTGTCTTTCATAAATTACTTTGCTACCTACAATTTAGTAAAAGATTGGGATGTTTTGACACATTATATGATGCACATCAGTAAAAACAAGCAGAATGCTAAAACATGCAAAACAGAATACCAATGAGTTGTACCCACAGAAAGAAAATCAGGCAAAGATGAGAAGACATATTAAAGTTGCTTGTCAACATAATCATTCATTATTCAGTTGAATTCCAAATATTGGTTCTGACAGAAAGTTTAATTATCACATCTGAGGTTGTTGGGTTTTTATTCTCACATTTGTTTTGCCTTTATTATTTACCATTCAGCAGCTGCACTGGTAGAGGTTTATAATTTGGCGCGTCCTTCTATCAATTAATCTCTTAGCCCTTTTACACATAAACTCTGTATCCTCTAAGAATCTGGTCTGGAGATGATCCGGAGACGCCCTTTCACACAGGCGGAGAAAAGACTGGACAAACATATTGGAGATACTCTGGATACTTTAGGCCAGGGGTGGCGCCTAGGTAGCGTGTGTAGGAGGCTTGATGTCACGCATAAAGTATACAGCGGATGTTGCAGTGTTATGTTCACAACACAAATCGGAGACGGGGGATGAGGCTTCACACTCATGCAGACTGCATTTACTATAAGACGTATCTGCAATGTCAAAAGATGAGTGGACAAAGCTACCCTCCGGGCTCCCGGTTCGGCACCAGTCGCCTGATTGAAACGTCATCAACACATCAGCAACACGCACGCTTGTTTTGTATTCTCCAGCTCTCCGTTTCTCTGGACTTCACCCTAGGGGTCTACCCGGGTAAACTGGGAGGGGCTGATTCAGACATTTGCGTTCACACAAACAGCACTTTCGTCTACAATCCGGAGGATGTCCGGCTAAGTGTATGTGTGAATGGGCTATCTATAGACTTCTGTCTCTTAACAAGCACCAAGCATCTTTCCCTCAATCCCTTGCTTCTGTTGCTCTCTTCCTCCTCTGATCTCTCAGGAAATGTAAATCTTCCATGACTTACAAATGCTAAACACGGTGGCCACATTAGCCTCTCTTTCTTTCTCACTCCTGAGCTCCGGCGGTATCAGGGCGCGGCAGCTCAGTCCATTGGTAATGCCGACCTTCTTGTTGTTCGCCACTGTGCAAATAAGAGGCTTGCAACGAGCTCTGACGCTTATCAGCTTCGCTTCACTGCACGCCCCCCCCCACACACACACACACGCACGCACACACAGAGAAACACACACACAGACACACACATAAACACTGTGGCAATCAAACATAAAGTCTCTCACTGAAAAACACAAGAGAACGAAAAACCTGGGAGGAAATGATGGTCCTATCCCTCGTGGATGGAATCCTGTCACCCACGAGGACCGGTCTCCCCGGCCACATGGCTGGAAGAGCCGTGAATGAGTGGAGAAGCAGGCTATTTAAGCCCTGCTTCTCCACCTGTTCCTCAGGTGCTCTGCATCTAGTTAATTGGCCCCGGATCCAAAGCCCTCAATAGCGCCATCTGGGGGTAGACTGCTTCCAGGGGATCTGGGCTTGATCCAGGTTGCCCCAACACACACACACACACACACACACACATACACACACACACACACAAACATACACACACACACACACTCACACACAAACGCACAGACACACTTTGGTTCTGCAAGCAGATGAACACTGCGACCCGTGCGTTGCTTTGAGTATATCCTGGCACACGAAGATGCGTCATCTATTCGCTATGTACGAATACAACGCAAGCTCTAATCCAATAAGGGAGCTAGACGACTCTACACTTGCACATGCACGGGCACAAACACAAACACACACACAAACACAAGCTCTTTAGCCCGAATGCCATTCAAACTAGTGTAGCATGGAGAGTTTATTGTTGCGTTGTTAGATGCTGTATGAAAAAGAGGCTTGCGGGGAAGGCTTATCTGCAGAATGGGCTGTTCAGGAGGGGACACACACACACACACACACACACACACACAAATAATATGTACAAACAAACACAACTCTCCCCTTTCAGCAGGGTTCTATCTGAGCAGGTGGAGATAACATTGAGCAGCAATGAGCAAAAAGCAAGGTGTGATGCATCAGCATGCACGCACACACACACACACACACACACACACACACACACACACACACACACAAAAATACAGTCACACAGATACTAGTATTATGTATTAAACAAAAATATATCCATATATTAGAAATTATTTGCTGCCCTGACATACTCTTCTCTTCTATTCTATTTTCCTCAACCCTTGTTAACCTGGCTCACACACAAGCACATCGCTCACCCACATGCACACCCACACACACACACCCACACGCACACGCACACGCACAC
>NC_136948.1:20874673-21089673 GCF_949987615.1 Pollachius pollachius | reverse complement strand
TCTTCCAGGATGAACTATGGTGTGTGTGGAGGGGGGGTTAAGAACCTGCATATGAAACTGCATATGAGTGCGGTATTACTTGCTTGTGTGTGTGTGTATGTGTGTGTGTGTGTGTGTGTGTGCGTTCCTGATTTTTTGTCTATGCGTATGCCTGTTGGTGTGTGTATGTGTGTGTGTGTGGGTGTGTGCACATGTGTGTTTGCATTAATGGTCTTGCATGTGTGAATGTGAACTTGGCCAAGCGCTAAAGAGGGCGAATTCAGGGTGGGTGCAGTGCTGGTGGTGCAGAGAGAGAGAGAAGGGCATTTTATGCAATCAAAAGACAAATTTACATTCAGATTGCAATTCTAATTTGGCTCAAACTACTTCAAGTAATTATTGAACCCATCCTGCTCTATGGAAGGGTTTGTGGGGACCACAAACAAACCAACTTTTTGACCAATGGGAAAAACATCCAATTGAAATTGCAAACACTGAATTTTGTGAAACACAGGACAACTACCAACAACGCCTGCAGAGCTGAATTAGGCCAGTATCCACTACTATTAAAAGTCCAAAAACGATTGATTAAATATTGGCTACATCTAAAACAAAGTGACCCCCACTACATCCAGCACAAAGCCAAGAGATAGACAGTCCCCTCACTCAGCTGGTCCTGAGGGTCTGTCCACAGACAGGTTCCCCCTCTGCTCTGCCTCAGGACCAGCCTGAGAACATATCAATTAGACTCAACCAAATTACAAAACATCAGAAACAAACCTACCTCACCCATGGAACACAAAAACACACACACCGAGCAAAATGCAGCATTATCTGGCCCTAAACATACAGTATACAGTGGCCCCCTACCTGATCACAGTGACCGATGTTAGACACAGAGTGATCTTAACAAAGTACAGACTGAACACTCACAGCCTGGCCATAGAAACAGGCCACCATATGAAATCATGGCTGCCCTAAGAGGAGCGGCTGTGCCAGCAGTGTGAAGAAGCTCCTGTAGAGAACGAGCAGCACTTCCTCCTACACTGCCCCAAATCCAAAAATGTCTGCAAAATATATTTTATCAAATTTGACATTTTATAAACTCCCATGTAGACCAACTAAAATATTAATTGGAGAGAGAAAAGAGAGCTCCGTCCTTGCAGGAGAGTTTATTTCAGCTTGTCACAACATGAGAGAATGATATTCTACACCAGGCCTCACTGTTTTATGTTGTATTTTGTTTTATTTTAATGATTATTCATAACCTATAATGTGTTTTATGTAGCTTTTCTTTACATTAATTTAATTTATTTACTATTATTTCTATATGTACATCTGTATGTTATATACATTGTTATACATACATATTGTTCTGATGTTCTCTTCTTATTGTACGTAATATTTGTAATGCTTTGGCAACAATGTTTGGTTTACCACAATAGTCATGCCAATAAGGCTTTGAGAGAGAGAGAGAGAGAGAGAAGTTAAGGGAAGCGAAGAAAGTTAACAATGGTCAGAAGACAAAAGGGGGGGAAAAACAAGTGGTTCTCCTCAATATTGTAGCAGTGGTCAAGAAGCACACATAGCCAAGCTTCAGTAAACCGTAGTTCTGCGTCCCATACACCGCACGACTGAAGACTACCTTCATTCATGACCAACATTAAACATGGAAAACGGCGCACCCAACAAACAAACATGACGTTCTCAGTGACGGTGGCGGCAACGATAAATACAACATGTTACAATGCAACAACACAGAACTACACCCAACCAATTAGTTAACCCCAACCCATTAACCCCACTTATCCAAACAATTACAAAGGACGACAAAGGCCCTTTGATAAACAGGCAACACGGATTCCCAGGATCCCCTGCGCACACCCGAAAGAGTGGCCACAATATATTTGATTTACAATTAAATAAATAAATCAAAATTCTTCAAATTAATAGCATAACTACTCTCATTACCTGAGACAGATGTCAACAGATGTTTTCAAAGGCTGTCTTTCTATATGTGTGTGTGTGCAAGGGCGTGTCTGTGTGTTTGGAAGCGGTAAACATTACAGACGGTTCAGAAGGGAAGACGAAAGAATGAAAGAAGGACATAAAGGTAAAACAGAGTACTTACCAAGGGAGGACAGACTGAGAGAGGCAGACTGAGAGAGGCAGACTGAGAGAGGCAGACTGAGGAAGGCAGACTGAGAGAGGTAGACTGAGGGAGGCAGACTGTGAAGTGTGTGTGTGTGTGTGTGTGTGTGTGTGTGTGTGTGTGTGTGTGTGTGTGTGTGTGTGTGTGTGTGTGTGTGTGTGTGGGCGTATGTGTGTGTGTGTGTGTGTATTGATCATTGTCATTCTACATTTATTGATCCATTGATGACTCTTATGAGCTGAACTAGATGGATTATTGAACCAAAGTACTGCTAGATGATTCTGCCTGGACCCAGGAAGACATCAGGAGTGCTTTGAGTTAGGTTCCATGACAGATATGCATGGCTGAAACATTCTCCACTTAAAGGTGTGAGTAAACCTTTTCCTTCTGCAAATCCTAATTAGGTGTACTTTTACAATGTGGGGAAGGTAACGTTACGCTGTGTAATCCTCTTACAAGACACCTCTCTGTGGCCTTTGTACGCAGTGCTCTATCTTCAGATGTCCTGTGATTCAACATTCAAAGCAATATCTAGACACTGAACACACACTCACACTCACTCTCACCTGGCTGCTCTCCCATTGCCGGTGAGCATCGGGTCAGGTGTTCTTTGTTTTGCCGGTCGATAAGTGGAGTCAACAGAGCAGAATGATTGCTAATGAACTCACCAGAACCTCCCCCCGGAGTTGATATGCACAATATCATTTTCTTTAATGCAACCCTCATATTAACGACTATAAAATACCAGTGACTAGGTAAATGGACAGCATTTATATAGTGCTTTTCTAAACTGTGGCCACTTAAAGCACAGATCAATTAGTGCCTCACATTCGCCCGTTCATACACAGAACCATGCAAGGTCACAGCCAACTAATCAGGAACAGTGAGGTTTATTGTTCAGGGACATCTCGCTGCTTTGCTTAGGGGGAGAGTAGCCACAAAGTAGACCATTAGTATGCATTCAAGAATGAATATTCATCATTTCTTCCGCCTTGTGGGAAGATAAAATGTGATTTATACGAGTTACGGCTTTCATTATAAACATGCAAATATGTTGGCCTCTTCTGCCCTAATGACTATATAAGGTTTTCACTCACTTTAATAAGCTCAAATACATGGATGGTAGTGTGAAAATATTTTTTTCACTTTCACGTTTTGAACGATATGCAGTTATGGAAACATCTGCAAGTGGCAAATATAAAACCGGTTGCACTTGAATCTGAAATGAGGTTTGAGATTGAGATAGGCAGGAGGATATTTTATCACTTATCGTGAATACATTTTTTTGGAGCCTTCTAAAAATAATATGCAGCATCATTAAATATGAAGGAAAGGACCCCCTCTTGTCCCCAGTATTAAGCGCTTACATGAAAAGAGAAATGCAATCTATCTTTGTCTCCCCTACATATTCTTTTAAAGGATTCTACTGAGGAAGTGAAACAGAAAGAACACACACACACACACAAACCCACCCACCCAGCCACGCACACACACACACACACACACACACACACACACACACACACACACACACACACGCACACACACACACACACACACACACAAAAGAACAAGAAAGGAACACGCTCGGCAGAATATCTTTGCAACGCGCTGGAGTCACCAGACCCATATCTCAATTCATGTGAACTCACACGGAACACAAAGTAATGCATAACTTACAACTTCACGCAGGAAAAATAGCTAAAGTTAGTTCCCTGGGAAAACTTTGTGGTGTTGCTTTGCAGCCTCTTTGCCGGGCTGCACAGCAGTGTTCTCCACCAGTAATTTCCCCATATCTCAGAGGGTTCACCTCATTTTGTACATTAATAAATAAATCTATTGTTTCTTCTTTATTCATGTTCAGGGTCTGGCAACAGGCTCAATAGGGGATATTGTCGTACTAGGCTTATTTTAACGATTCTACGTCAGTGGCAAGGGTATTATGTGTGCGAGTGTGCACGCACGCGTTGTGCATGTGTGTGCACTTGCATGCGTGTGTGTATGTGTGCATGTACATGCATTTGTGTGCACTTGTGTGCCTGTTTGTGTATGTGTGTAGGCATCGGTGCTCAATAAGAGTAAAGGGAAAAAGAAAATCCCTTTACTCTTTAAAATCTGAACTCTCAGTGCATGTGCTAAAAGCATGTGCTCCTTGAGAACCATCAGGGGAGTGGACACCTCGACCTCCCGAACCCAGCGTCTTCACATCTTGAATTATTGTACAATTTGGTCCTTCTTAGGTGGACATTTGAGGAATGCACCACAGTCCACAATTACAACATGCATTGCAGATGTGTATGTGTGAGACAAGGGTTAGTGCATGGGGGTGTATCTGTGCTGATACACACCAGGTTGTTGTTGAATGTTGACGGCAAAGAGCACATAAGGGTTCTTATGAGCACGGACCATTTCTAGTTCCGTGTTTGGAAAAACATTATGCAGAAATAGTCAAACATTGATAATGATATGAAAATAAAGTATAATAAGAAAAACAATAATGATGGTCATCATGCAGTTCAGTTTAGGCCTTGTACAATTCACTTCTCTTTTTGTTTTTGGTCTATTTTTTGTCTCTTGCCATATACTTCGTGAGACGTCTACTTGATACAAACAGCACAAATCCTTTTGAGAGATCTTCCTCTACCTTTAACGCAAAAAAAAAACGTTCCCATAAGCACTGGTTATACCACTAAGCCACAGATAAGCTCTTGGAATCATCAGCGAGACTACAGTTGATGGTCAACCCCAGCCCCACCTTCAACTGAATATCTGTTGAAAGCTTCAGCACTAAGTAGGTCTGAACGTAGCAACAAAATGACCGACAACCTTTATCTTTCTAGGTAGAACGATCAGAGAAATAAGCTGGAGAAAGGGTGGTCAGAGAAAAGACGGGGAGAAAAAAAGGAGAAAAAAACAGAAAGCAAATCCAAACAGACAGAAAGAAACAGAGCCTTATTTTGCATCTGGCAACTGACTTTCTACACTGACGCATGTGTCGTTGCTAGTTTGCAACTGGTGCAGAGCGTTCTTTTCCCTCCACCGCCACGCGTCGGTAAATTAGGGAATGATCTTGCGCCCCTAGGGGCGGTTCGGCGAAAGGAAGAGGCGTGTTCTGGCGCAAACGTTCCCTGGTGCTATTTTTTCAATTTCAGAAAACAATTCCGCCACAAAAAGGATTGATGAGTATTTGATTGTGAGAAAACATTGTTTTACCACGAGTGAGTGTTAAAAAGAATGAATTAATGCGGGCGCACGTGTGTGTATGTGTAAAAAATGAATGAATACGGGCGCGCGTGTGTGCGTCCATCTGTTTAAACACACGCAAACTAAATACGTAACGCATAAAACAGTCCATGGCAATGTATATTAACGGGGAGACACATGCATATTAGGAACACAAGTCAAAAACACTATTCCATGTGTGAATTAGGCCATATTATTTGGCCATAAACTGAACCATTTGAAGTTTGAAATTCATGTGGTCATGCATCTGTCTCATCGGAGACTGCAAACGCGTTGTCAAAATATCAACTCGTCAGATTCAAATGCGCTCATGGCTCTTAAAGGGGATGGGAGATGGCACTCTTATTGGTTTATTGCGCGTTACGCCAAAACCACACCTACGGGTAATTAGGCTACTTCAGACCAACCCTTTTTGGATTTGCGCCGAGCACAAGAGTCATTTATGCGCCGGTAAAATATCAACATCGCCATAGAACCGCCCACAAAGCTACTTGCGCTTGGTGCTTCTCACTTGCGATTCAGACCGTTAAAATAGGGCCCAGAGAGAGACAGATAGAAAATAATGGATTTCTCTGTTTACTCAAGTAGTGTTTGTGTCCTCAAGGACCTCTCGCTGAATGTTTTCCTACATGAAATGATCATTTAACGTTTGTTTATCTTTTGTTTGTTCTGGATAAGTAGTAGTACTATCTCTATTTTATTAATTCTCAGATGTTCCTGGCCTCCACCTACGCATAATGCTCTTTGTTTTCTCTTTAAATATATTCACACACACTCAATCTCACACTCAAACAAACACACACATATTCCTGCATCCACTGGGCACCCCCTGCCCTCCCACGCACACAGGCACAAACATACGCACACACAGACAAACTCAGTCTCACACGCACACACACACATACACATAAACTCAGTCTCAAACAAACACAGACACACAAATTCAGTCACACTTCCACACATACACACACACACACACACACACACACACACACACACACACACAGTGAATACATATTAAAGTAATGTATTCATGTGAGGTGGCCGCAGGACTTCTGCTTGAAGCAATATGATAGATGGATAGGTTGAGTGGTAGCTGGGAGGAATATGGATGGAGAAATAAAAGGATGGATGGCCATATGAAAGACAATGGATGATGCACAGATAGATGGTTGGATGGATAGAGAGAAGATGGAGTAATAAATAATGTATTACGAAGAATGGGCATATCAGAACCGACATGGCACGATAAAAATAAAAGTTTTATAAAGCATTGACGGGTATTTGATTGAATGGGTGAATAGACTAAGAAAAGTTTGACTGATCTCAAAGACAGGTCACAAAATATGTTAAAGATTTGGACGCCACCCGGAAAAAGGTTGTCGCGGTAGCATTGGCAGAGTACCAGGCGCTCCAAAATAAGTATAGGCCATAGGCAGAGATACAGACGCAGTAAGGGATTGCAGTAATACAAGTGATTGAAATTGCCATTTAAACCACCAAAGCGGTCCAAACACAATGAAAACAGTTCATACTTACAAGTCACACAGGGTGCAGCCATCTTGAATTCTGTCTCGGAATCCTTGCTCGGTCTCCTGAGTTCATCCGAGCAAGCAAGTTCGCCGTCCGAGGAAAAGGGGCGTGTTCATGCGTGTCGCTAGGCAACGTCCTCGGACCTCCGAAACGGATAGATAATAAAACGCACCATTAGGGATCCCAACTTGTAAGTATGCTTTATTAGTTGCGGATAGTTCAAACAAGGTATCTACTAATGAGTGTTGGTTGAGTCTATCATAGCTGAGTGGTACACCCAGTTTAAAAGATACCGAACGTCATTGTGTGTAATGTTTTTGGTTAATCAGCTGTAGGTCTCGGCTTCGTAGCTCCTGTCATTGTGCTATTATGTCTTGATTCATCTGATGTAGTATTATTGCTCAGCTTACTCACTCCCTAAATTATTGAGTTGAGTTGGAGTCATGATAAATCAAGCTCTAATGTTACCGTTATTTGTCCTTTTACATTGTCGCGGGAAATAATCAAAAACTTTATATTTTTAATACCAAGAGAAAAAAATACAAGTAATTAATTTAATTTAATATATGTATATAGAACAAAGAAAAGTACAAAACTGAGTGACAATGTTTTTCAGACTATGGGGATGCCCTGCTGAGCCTGGTCGTTGAGGTGTTTGAGGACCCTCACCCTTTGTTGAAGACTCCCGCTTCAGTCAAGGGGCGAACGGTAACCTATATACCGTCCAGCTGGATCAGAAAACTCCTGGCGTATCCGGAGCCCAACACACGACGGGATGACTGTCCTGACATTCTGTCCCAAGTAGCACCAGCTGACAAAGCTGTGATAGAACAGGCGATACCTGTAACACGTGCTTGGAAAGGAAGTATTACCAATCCTGTTTAAAACAGTGTTTAATGTGTTGATACAAGGATGCTTCTGTGAAGTGTTTGTACATTTGCTAAATATTTATTTATATTGAGGTAAACTAATTTGTCATGTCTTCATTCGTGTTTTGGGTCATATGGTAGAATGAAACATTATCGTTTAGATTATAGACTGTTCTATCTCATAACAAGCATGCAAAACATACTTTTCTTCGGTCCTATGCCTCAAAGCTTCATTGTCCGCTCTAATGTTGTTTATGATCTGCAGGGTATATGAATTCAAGCAGTTAGGCTCTAGGCCTGGTTGGTGCACCATGCATGTAGGTTGGAGTGGAAGCTGCTTCATTTGTCTTAGAACCTGTATTAGTAATAAAATGATGTTGGAATAGTACTTATGGTTGGTAGCGGAATAATTATGTGCAGCGAATGTACCAATAACACATTGATGCAGGAACGAGCGACAAACCAGCAACGTCAGCCTTATTCATAGCTTCGAAGATACACCCAAAAAAGTAATATAGTAAGTGATGTGACAGGCTGGCTCCAGGCATGCAACATGAACCGGGGAGACCACACTATTAGTACAATAATAAGTAATTTATTATCTAACAAACATAATAATAACAAGTGTGGTGCAATTCAGTATAAATCTAAGTAACCAAAAAGGTAATGTAAATATCAGTCCAGGTGCAAACAAAGGAAGAATAAAGGAAAACAAATGCTGGGAGGAGGGAGAAGCCTCGTCTGCTGTCTGAGCAGGCTCTTTATACTGCCACCGGTCCATCCCACACCTGCCGACAATCTCCTAATCAGGGGGGAGAGAAACACAGGCATACACAGCAGGGGCAGGGTCAAAGACCCAACTGGGTCGTCACAGTGATAAAATATATGTAAAATATTTACTTCGGTCTTTTAATGAACAAACGCTTGTTATCTTGTTGTGCACAAGTTACAGTTAGAACGTTACAATTTAAATATATAATAGCCACCACAAACCTACTTATCACTGAAACGTCCTGCTTTGCTACTGGCAGGTTTTGATTTTTTAAGTTATACTGAACAGCAGAAAATGTATTTATTTCAGCTTTGTTATTTTTTTTGTAAAGTAATGTAAGGAATCTGACAAACAAATCCACACCAAAAATGATTAAAAAAATCCATATACATAATTGATTGCTTATTTATGTTTTTTATGCATTTGTGTGTCATAATATAGTAACTTTGTGCGTGTGTGTTTGTATGTAAGTACGTGGCATCTGAATAATTGATTGAATTGATCTGTCTGCCCTGCAAAGTGCCCATCCAGGTGAATTTGTATTATTTTCCTAACCTTAACTGCATTTTATTAGAATTTGGGTCATATAGTTACTTCTATCTACTAATGCTTACATTTTACCCTTAACAAAGCAAGCTGAGTCAGTTGAGGATACTGACATGGAGTCCAGTGAAAACGTACATGTGACTGGCCCAAAAGGTAGTTGCTTTTGCATTTCATATCAGGCAACCTGGCGTACTTGTGGAATAGTGAATCATACCCCACATGCCAAAACATAAACAACAGTTCTGACCAGGAATAGACATTTTAAAGGAGAAATTACTGTCTGTAGCATTGTTGTCAAAGGGGCTAGTATTTTGATTTAGCATGTTAATCTGGCGATGTCTTAATCTGATGACATACCATGGTCATTTTATGATTAAGAACAGTACATTTTTTAGGCATAGCTCATTTAAGTTCTGATGTTAGGACTGTAATGTATACCTACATGTGCCATTATAATCAATAAACTGGAAAGATTCATTGTTAATCAATCATTTTTGCACCTACATTAATAGTTTATTACAGAATTATTCATTGTGAGGTGTTGCAAAAAACACCAATTTGTTGAATTGCGTTGCCCTTTACCCGAAAATGATTAAACTCTTGAATTTAGCTAATCACCACATGTCAGTTATTGTTCTCTGCCTAGGATCAGCAGGGGGTCAGATCTACAACGCTTCCCTCAGAGGTGACGGCGGGAACAATCCCAGTGCTATTCCAGGCACCTGCCACCGCCTCCTGAACTATTTACCAGAGTGCACTCAGTGGGTTGTCATAGAAGCCCCCCACCCACCCACACACACACACACTTTCTTCATCTTATACGTCGTCACACGCAACCGCTCCGTCTCTCTCCCCATTTCTCTCTCTATCTCTCTCTCTCTCTCTCTCCCACTTTCGCCTACTTCCCCATATATTCTTATATTTTTTCCTCCTTGCCTTTTTGTCCTGAGGCGGGCCCAGCATTCTCTACTTCCAACTTGATAAAATATTTATTACCTTTGCGTGCGCCCCCCCGCTTCCCCCATCGTTGACTGTAGATTTTATCAATTTTTACTGCCTCTATGCGTCCCAGCGGAGCTCCGTGATATTTCATCTTCGTATCCTCTTAGTCTCGCAAGTCTCCAAGTCACCTGGCTTATCCGCAAAGGAGAGGGAACCGAAACGGCAACTCGAGGAGGAAAAAACATCTGCCTTTAGCAGAGGGGACGAGATACCTCTCTGTAGCAGAGACACAGAGGGGACGAGATATGACTCTGTAGGAGAGACACAGAGGTGAGGAGATAGAGTGTCTCTGTAGGACAGACACAGAGGGAAGGTGATACGTCTCTGTAGGACGGACACAGAGGTGAGGAGATACGTCTCTGTAGGACAGACACAGAGGTGAGGAGATAGAGTGTCTCTGTAGGACAGACACAGATGGGACGAGATATGTCTCTGTAGGACAGACACAGAGGTGAGGAGATACGTCTCTGTAGGACAGACACAGAGGGAAGGTGATACGTCTCTGTAGGACAGACACAGAGGTGAGGAGATACGTCTCTGTAGGACAGACACAGAGGTGAGGAGATAGAGTGTCTCTGTAGGAGAGACACAGAGGGGACGAGATATGTCTCTGTAGGACAGACACAGAGGGAAGATGATACGTCTCTGTAGGACAGACACAGAGGTGAGGAGATACCTCTCTGTAGGAGAGACACAGAGGGGACGAGATATGTCTCTGTAGGACAGACACAGAGGTGAGGAGATACGTCTCTGTAGGACAGACACAGAGGGAAGGTGATACGCCTCTGTAGGACAGACACAGAGGTGAGGAGATACGTCTCTGTAGGACAGACACAGAGGGAGGGTGATACGTCTCTGTAGGACAGACACAGAGGTGAGGAGATACGTCTCTGTAGGACAGACACAGAGGTGAGGAGATACGTCTCTGTAGGACAGACACAGAGGTGAGGAGGTACGTCTCTGTAGGACAGACACAGAGGTGAGAAGATAGAGTGTCTCTGCAGGACAGACACAGAGGTGAGGCGATAGAGTGTCTCTGTAGGACAGACACAGAGGGAAGGTGATACGTCTCTGTAGGACAGACACAGAGGTGAGGAGATACGTCTCTCTAGGGCAGACACAGAGGGAAGGTGATACGTCTCTGTAGGACAGACACAGAGGTGAGGAGATAGAGTGTCTCTGTAGGACAGACACAGAGGGAAGGTGATACGTCTCTGTAGGACAGACACAGAGGTGAGGAGATACGTCTCTGTAGGACAGACACAGAGGGGGAGTGACGCATTGGTACATTGTCACAGTAAAAAAAATCAAAATAAGAACTTGGATTTCAAGGATCCTTTGATTTAAAAGGGGGAAAGTCGTGTAATAGGGAGTTGACTGAGTTTTTGGTAAGGTAACAAAAAATACTACCTGAGAAGGAAGTGTGACTCATCCTTGGCGTGAATCAATATTGTTGATTGTGGAGTTTGTGTGGATGATAGCTGGTTTAAGCAGTCTTAGCTGGTCAAGTCTGACTCTCTGTGAGGCTGCACAGCTGTTGCACATCGAGTAATCAGCTGAGGTTAAACCAGCCCTCATCAGCACGCACACACAGATCAGCAGGCTATGGATCATGTAGCAATTGTCTTTGCCAAACTGGCACTCGGCGTGGTGCGTTACCAGACAAAGAAAGGTCACAGAAGGGCTGTCTGAAGACGCACTGGCTTCCAGCAGCGGCGATGGGCGGCCACATCCCAGCACCGGCCCATTCCCTGACAGCGTGGTTGTCTCCAGCGGAGGACGGAGGAGGCAGGGCAGCGTCCGCCACAGGCAACCGTCTGTGGCCCGCAGCCCCAGGGACCAGCCTGCGGCCCAAGGGACAGGCCCAGGCCCCAGGGACCGGCCCGTGGCTCAGGGACCGGCCAAGGCCCCAGGGACCGGCCCGCGGCTCAGGGACCGGCCCAGGCCCCAGGGACCGGCCAAGGCCCAAGGGACAGGCCCAGGCCCCAGGGACCGGCCGCGGCTCAGGGACCGGCCAAGGCCCCAGGGACCGGCCCGCGGCTCATGGACCGGCCAAGGCCCCAGGGACCGGCCCGCGGCTCAGGGACCGGCCCAGGCCCCAGGGACCGGCCAAGGCCCAAGGGACCGGCCCAGGCCCCAGGGACCGGCCCGCGGCTCAGGGACCGGCCAAGGCCCCAGGGACCGGCCCAGGCCCCAGGGACCGGCCCGCAACTGCCCTGGCCCAACTAGCCCTCTGCCAGCAAGCACAGCTGCCATAAACCCCCTGCTCCAGAAGGGAGATGAGGATGGCAACTTGTCAGCCTGGGAGAGGGCGGCCATACCGCAGGCTTGTTTCAGTCTCAGGAGTTCAGGAGTTACCAGCAGAAGCTCTAACCCGCCCAACCAGAGAGCCCTGCCACTGCCAGGGCCGCTGACACCTCTGCCAATCAATGCAGTTGAGGGGGGGGGGAGAGAAAATCCAACTGATGGATGTGCAGGTTGAATATGCCTGGGAAGGTTGTTGGTAGAACCTGCTCAATATGACAGTTTTACCTAACAGATTCGGCCTTTTTGTTCCGACACTAAAATGCATCCGAAAGTTCCATTGTTGGCGACTTTCAGTCACATTGAATGTATTTTCTCCTGTGGTGTCTTGGTGTTAGGATTAGCCTAGTGTGTGCAGTTAGTGTGTGGATGATGGCCATGTTTGATTGGACTCTTGGTGAGGTTGCACATCGAGTAATTAGGATGCACAGGTTAAACCATCCATCACCACACATGCTGAGATCTCCTACATGGCAGCATGGCGCACCAGGCCATGTGTCATTATATGCAAAACTTCCAATGAAACGGGTTACCAACCCCTTCACCCTACACCCTGGTCTGGAGGAGCCCAATAAAAGTCACCCAGGTGAAGTGTGGCAGCCACCTAGGTGGCATGTTGCCATGACCTCGTTACAGTAATTGGAACACTTGAGAAGAATGTGTTGGACAATAGCCCTCACCCATGTGAGCCTTAAAGCCCTAAATAAGGATGCTCTTGTATGGGCCGCTATGAACAGGTAGACAGACACGCTGATAGTCCGACAGGGATACAGACAAGCAGGCAGAAAGCTGGACAAGCGGTTAGACACATGCATGAAGGCTAGTAGGCAGACAGGCCGACCCCTAGTTCATAGTATCAGAAGGCGAGCTTTGTTTGTTGTTATGAACACTGTGTTCAATCACAGTGTGAGGCAAGGAGGAAATGGTAAGGAAGGGAGAAATATTAAAAATTGTTATCTCCTGAAAGCTGAGCTGAAAAAGAAAAGTGCATAATGTATCCTTCAGGACTAGTCTACTGTCGTATTTCTTTATCTGCTCTCTTTCCTTGGCTCTCTTCCCTCCGATCTCTCCCTCTCTTTCGCAATCTCCTCCTTTCAAGCGGAGACACACACACATACAGACACACTCACACACACAAACAGACACACTCACACACACACACCAATTCATGCTAAAATTGTATCAGCTTCCCTTTGACCGTCACCCAGAAAGATCCCTTCCAACCGTACACACACACACACACACACACACAAACACACACACACACACACACACACACACACACACACACACACACACACACACACACACACACACAAACACACACATAAGTCATGAAAAACAGACACGAGTATGTGTCACATGTATATGCACACCAGTGGCGGCTGGTGGTTTTCAAAGTGAGGGAGGAAGGACTGCGTGCTTGGTTGCCATTGGCCTGCTTGCACTGTTGGTGTATGGTGGCATAAGAATGTGAGACTCAAGTTGTTTCAGGGTGTTTTGGTGAAGTACAAAATAGTAGGGAGGAATAGTTATATGAATAAAATGTATACAAAGCCACTAGTGGCATCACTGTAATTTGAAAGCTGGTGGGCAGCATGTCTTTGAAATGGACTGAAAAGGGCAGAAGGAAAGGATGCAAAGCCCATTAGTCAAATCAGGCCTACTCTTGATTTGTAAAAGTAAATTTAAAAATCGGGGCCGATTTTTGCCCTCAATGACTGAAGTTATTGGTTGTAATTTAGCTGTTTATTTTCAGTTACAATTGTTTTAAGAAAACCAAAAGTGATGCCATTTAAAATGCATCATGCTCTGAATCATTCACCCTTTCCACCACCTTCCCACAATATCTATCAGAACGGTCAGAGTAACAAAATAGTAAAACAACGAGAACATTATTTCAAACAACCTGATCTATAGGCATGGTGCCTAGCAAGGAAAGTCGCATAGCAGCACCAATGTGAACTTGACACTTGTCGTGGCGTTTGGTTGCCCGATCAAGATTTTTCACATCAGTGAAACCATCAACAGCCCACGTTGGAGATTTGCCATTATTCATTAGCAAACAGGGCTAGCAATACAGTTGATTGCTAGTAATGCTACCAGTAAGCCATGAGGGGAGCGTATCTGTGTTCCCTGGGTCCTATGATCCCCGCTTTGTATGTGCCAAATCTTTTTTTCGTAGGATGGTAGGGGCAAGTACCGCCTTTTTCGCCTCTGATTCGCCTCTGATTGGTTAGAATGTCTCTCCTCCTATTGGTTATGGTTAGGGTTAGGTTTAGGGTTAACCCTCACCCTAACCCTAACCCTAACCCTAACCCTAAACCTGACCCTAACCCTTTGCACCCGGGGAACATAGGACCTGGGGAACATAGGGATGACCCCGCCATGAGTAGCTAGCAAACCATGTAGCACCCACAACAATGACGTTGCCATTACTTTTGGTGATCTCGATTTTACGAAGTGGTCTACCTTTTTGTTTGGTCACTAACTTAGCACTGTAACTCAATTAATGGAATGCTTTGTTTAATTAAACATGAACAATGTCCTCTGTTTCCAATGTTTCCATTGTACACTTTATTTGCAAATGTTAGAATGTCGTTTTCCTTCAGATGATTTCACCTGGTTTGCATCTCTTAGACTGAGCAGCAATGCAGGCAGAGCGGGTTTGTTATCGACAGCGTTGCCATATTGGGCAGATTTCCCACCCAATGATAATTTTCCTAGCCTAACGTGATTAAAAGTAGCCCAATTGGTTGGGAAATCTGCCCAATCTGGCAACGCTGCTCACCAGCCAGGGATCCTTCTTATTAGTTAATTGCGCAGCGCGACTAGATTTTTGCACGAATCAGACGCATTAAGGTCACAGCCACTCAGAGGAGGACTTTCCTCCTCTCTCCCATTGAAACGCAGGTTATTCACCGGCCGCCAGTACTTTCAGGGAAATGAATGGGAGTCAACGGAGGCTGAGGGAGGACCTTCCTCCCTGAAGTAATTGTCAATAGGCGATAGGGGGCGCTAATGTCCCTTTACCCAGGGAAACGAACATTATAAATCCAAAGGCATTAAAGTAGTCATATTTAAGGGCATTAATTCATTACAGTAGTCTGGGCAATCTACATTTTTTATTCTCAACAATGTTAAGGAGGATCTTCCTCCCTCTCCTCAATGGAGAAGCCTCCACTGATGCACACACACACAGATACATAAGTCAGGGCACACACACACAAACACACACTTAAGTCTGGGTAGACACACACACAAACAAACTTTAGTCAGGGCACACACACAAACACACACACACACACACACACACACACACACACACACACACACACACACACACACATACACACACCATTCAGTCAGGACACACACATGCACACAGACACAGTCACATCTATATCTATTTACTTGCTGCATATATTGGGTGCTGATTTACCTGAGACAGCGTAACAATGGTCCACAAGGGCTTAAATTGTGTTTGTGTAATGCTGTAGTCATATGTTCTTATATTCTAATGTTTGCAAGTGGATCATATGGCTTCATCTGTTATCTGTTTATAGTGGGGATTACAAGCAGCGCATCTCTGATATGGGTGGTCGGCTTCGTGCTCAAGCGATTGAGCCTGTTAGGGCTTTAAGGCGTAGCGAAAAAGATGAATCTGAGGCTGTGAGGGCTTTAAGGCATAGCAAAAAGATGAATCTAACAGTCTGCTTTCCTTATCAATAGCAGGCAGATGCTGCTGATTGGTTTGTTTATATTTGTGATTCAGTAGCCATCGTGTCATACTGTGCATCACCAAATTCGCTGAGGTAGTACGGGCAGAGTTCCTCTGACAATTTTAGTTCAGTGAGTTTTCGACTTACCGAAGAAGAGAACTTAAGAAATAACTTCAAAAGGTGTGCATCAGAGCCTTCAGGGACCTGCTAATTATGCAGCATGACTTTCTTGAGCCATCGTGGTCCTAGCAAGTCCATAAATCAAAAGGCACTCCTGAGACAAGGGACTCAGCCTGTGAATTTCCAATTACCAAATAGACCTCAAAGATCCCTCCATCCATCCCAAAGAGCAAGCTCATTTGCTCAAGTGTCAAAACTCTGCATTTCACGCAGCAGCATGCATGTTGGTCAACTCGGGCCATACCCCTAGCACTTGCAAATGACCATTTATAAAACATAAATTATTCATTTACCAGCGTATCTCACTGTATAGGCAAGAATCAAGTTGGGTGAAGCAAAGGTTGGTAAGAAGTTGAAATGTTACAAACATACAAATTATACCTGTATGCTTTATATATAAATATTTCAGCAAATTCAATCCCAAGTGTCTCTATTCCAATACAGGAATGCTGTGAACAACTTTATAGTGGCTCTGAAAGCAGAATATAAACTATGGAATATAAATACACCCACTTACCCACTGATTCAGTGCAGTGTTGGCAAAAGACTCGAAGTGCAAACGCATCTGTTGTCCTTTTTCAGTGTGACTTACCACTTTATTCAGACTTTGTTTGATGGCATGTGTGCACATATAACACTTTATTTATAAAAGGAAATACTAAACCGTGTAATAACAATCCTAAAATAATGTAAAAAAAATCAAACACTGTTACACATGTGTATTGAATGTTCCAAAACACAAACAGATCATACTTAAAACTGAACATGGTGTGCAATATAACAAATGAAAAATAAATATCAATGCACAAAACAGTCACTATTAACAATTAAACATTGTATATCGTCATCAGCGCAGATTGGCATTCAGAAAGACTAAGTGCCTCAACTTAGAGGAGGTCCTTTTCCTTCCTTACGTTCTGATCTGCCCTGTTTGAGTAGTCTCTGAAGGGACTGATGAAACTACGATGCAGTCTCTCCGTCTCAGTCTCAGTCTCTCCATCACATTGAACAGACATGGTCTAGACTGAAGTAATGGTCTCCCACCAGCTCAGGTGCTCTTTGGTTAAGGGGCTCCTCCAGATAGGATCTTACTTTGAGGATTAGTGTTCTGCTGAGGGATGTCTGCTGTGTCTCCTGCTCCTCCAGCAGCCATTATGGCTCCACTGCTGGTGCCCCGTCGGCACCTCTGTTTGGACTCAGTGACACTGTGGCCTCCGTCTGGCGACTCTGTGTTTTTGTCCATCATGCGTCTCTAATTGTATTGTGCCTCTGACTCCGCCTCTCACCTGTACCTCCTGCAATTGTTTGTTTCCTGCCAACTTTCCTGCTTATGTTGCTCATTGTGTGTGTTTTTAAACTCCGCCAATTGATATCCTGTTCCGTTAGAGCCACCTTGCCTGATTGTTTGGTCTGAGCTTACCTAGCCCTTTTACGCTCTGTATTCTGTAGTCTCATTCCTTCCATTTTCTGGATTTTGCCTGCCAATTTGGATATCTGCCTAAAGTACTGTGGGTTTCTCGGTTTTGACCTTTGCCCGCCCAGGGACTATATCCTTCAGATGGTGACCTGGTTTTTCTTCCTTTGTTTAGAGTTTTCCCTGTTTCAGTCCAAAGTGGTCTTGTGCATTTTTTTGGTGCATTTTTTGGTCCTCGACAGACTTTGGTAATGCTGTTTTTAAGAGAACAGTGTGGGAACTTTCTGTCCATCGGTGGACAGAGAACGGACACCAACTTTGACTTATCCTGTAGTTCCTGTTTCTTTTATCTGGTGGTGGGCTGTTAGAGAACATGTTATAATTTTTAATGAAGTGACATGTAATAGACATGAAGGACGTGGTGGCTATGGTACTCAGCAGGCAAACTGCAGGAGCCTTTTTAACCCTTGCTTGCGGTGAAACACGTTCCCTGTCATACAGTCTTGGAATGGCTGTTTGGGAAAGAGTTTTCATGCTTGTAAGAACATACATTGGATTGAGAGCATGGTGTAGCTTCTAAATCACTTTTCCTCCCTGGTGCAGAATGGTCTGAAATCAGTTGCAATCATTTGAGTCAATTCCTCCCCCACTGTGTTCTGTCCTGCTGGGGTCAGGGACTCTGGCACACATTGGCTCATAATGCTCCCGGTTGCAATATGTCGTGGTGTACCTGATACCTGGGGGGTGGACCTGTAAACCCAGCAGCAGCAGCAATGGCTCCAGTGGACGGGCTATGTCCAGTAGCGGGCACGCTTGCCTGCCTTCTTTTAAACTGCACTGTTGGATGTGCCGGTTGAATATGCCTTTGAAGGTTGTTGGTAGAACCTGCTCGATATGACAGTTTTAGCTTACAGATTCTGCCTTTGTGTTCAGTTACTAAACATCCAAATGCTACTCTTTTGGGACCGTCAGTCACCTTGTTATTTTTCTCCTGTAGCGTCTGGTGGCCAATAGACACGCATGCAAAATTGTACATGCAGACATCAGGTGCTGGGTCACTTTGAAATTCGACCCCTGACAGAATTCGACCGCAATCCCTCAGAACTGCCATTACACGTGATTGGTTGCATATCAAGAAAACTGTTACATCCCCTTGGTTGAAATACATGAGAGAATAACACGACAATTAAAGACTTTGAAGGAACCGGAGGAGAAGTGACAATTAAAAAGAAGGTCTTTATTCCCAATGTCTCAAATAACAACATACATAACAAGGGTTTGTGGGAGAGGACAGAACAATTGCAGACATATCAAACCAACAACATCAATATAACAAAGCAAGGCCTGACTCTCCTCTACATCTCGATACAAGTCACCAGAACGATAACAGGGGTGTCACTGACTTAAATAAGTACTGTATCTAGTTAATCTGGATCATAAATGATCGTAAAAATTACTTATAGTTATTGACCTCCCCTCACCTGCCTTGTTCAAAAGTGCTGAGGTTTTGCTCAAAATAGTGCAACAGCTAATGCTAACAGCAAAGCACGAAAAGGAAAGAGAGCAGTGCTGTGTACCAATATCCATACTATCCGCACTCACTATACTTAGTTTGAGTATGTAGGGCGTTCCAATTAAGATCGGGGCGAAAAGAAGTGTACTGAAAGGACCCGGATGGTGTACACAAAGGAGTGTGAATCGATGTTTCTGTTTTTGAGGAGATCTTCTGCAGGAATCTGAAATATTGACATATATATATAACTAGAGGATGCACTGTACTGTCTGCGTGTACCCCTTCTAAGCTTCTCTGTCTCTCTCCCTCTCTCTCTCTCTCGTTTCGTTCTGTGTTGAACGATAATTGTCTGAGACACGCTCCCCTTCAAAATTCATTGGTTACATTTCGTTCTGTGGAGAGCGAATTTTTTTTTTTCAGTTTTTGAAAGTCTGCTTAAAAAACCTGAAATATTGAATATATATAACTAGAGTGTGCACTGTACTGTATGCGCACATCCCTTCTGAAGCCTCTCTCTCTCTCTCTCTTTCTCTCTCTCGTCTGAGAAACGCTCCCATTCATAATGCATTGGTTTACATTTCGTGACAATCGTGCTGTGGGACACAGTTCAATAGATTAACGTTTCTGCGCATGAGCACGAAATAGCGTGATACCGGGTTAGGTCATAGTATTCACTTAGCTCTCTATTGAAGGGAAGGAACACAATGGGTTAAGTCATTACCAGGGCCAACAGTAATAGTTGTACTCTGTAACTCACACTGGTTCTCGAAGAAGTCAACAGTGACAGTTGATATTTGCACAACCGGTAGTATAGCTGTCTTTCTGTCTTCCTGACCCAGCTACATCATATTATTATTATATCAGCCAACCAATGCAGCAAAAAAAATCTGCATTCTGCAAATTACATTTGTATTACACAGTGAATATTTGTGGCCCTTTGCTATGCAAATAAGAGTTGACACGGTGTGCAATCTTTTCTTCCCCCCCCAACTTTCTCGCATTCTCATTTTTTTTTCGCACTCACACTACTCCCCTTCACACTGACATACACGCATGGCCCTTGTAGCCATTTCTCATTGTTAGGGTCTTCCAGGTTGTGCTGTCTGTGCTTTTTTTGTGTGTGTGTGTGTGTGTGTGTGTGTGTGTGTCTGTGTGTGTGTGTGTGTGTGTTTGTGTGTGTGTGTGTGTGTGTCCGCGAGTGAGGCGAGATGGTGTGCTAAAAATAGCATGATCATTTCTATGCTGACTGCTTTGTACCTCTTCTGCTGTCTTTTGAGAGGAAAACCTTCTGGCTAAAGTCTTCAGTCTGGCTGCTGGTTTGCTTTATGAGGGGCATCTAATATTAATAGAAATGGCATGAAGCGCTATCTGCTGATAGGGAGCTAAAGTTCATCCTTAACAGGAAACAGAGGTGTTGGTTGTATGTATTTCATTCAAAGGGTTTCATACAGTATTGATTTAAAGCATAATTTCCACCCGTACATCTTTCAAACATGATATCTGACTAGGTGTGCTGCGAGACATTTTAAGGAGGATTTCAATGTAGGCCTTCTGGAAATAATTTGAATAGATATTTGCGTAGAAGAAGATATGAAATCCAAACATTATCATGTGGGAGCATCAAAATGTGGTCGCACCAAAGTGAATGATTTTGAGTTGTTCAGATCTATCAGCACAATCAATCTATTTCTTAATAAAGACAAAGGATGAGAGCCCCAAAGGATGGGCAAGCAGGATTATACGTAGCCACTCACCAAATGCTTTATACAATCATGACACAGATGCAATCAACAGAGAAATGTCGACCATAACAATTTCCTCGAAGTGGCTCCTTTGCTGCAGTTCCCCGGATTTTGCCATGCATGGTTCTCAGCTCATACGGCCCCAGCCCGGTGAGTTGAACTCCCTTTCCCTCATTTGCAACTGACAGGTAGATGGTAAAACATCTGCATTCATAAGCACTTTTTACAGCGATCGGGATTACTCAAAGTTCTGTGCAGTGAATGCCTCATCGCATTCACCCCAAATCACTCACACACACACACACACACACACACACACACACACACACACACACACACACACACACACACACACACACACACACACACACACTCAGATGTGAACAGTGTTGAAAAGCTTATCAGGAGGAATTTAGGGAACATGTTTTTCTCTTTTTCTTTTTTTTTTGCTCAAGGACAATATTGTCCAGCAACCTTCCGGTTGAAGGCAGGTGACTTCAGTTCTCACTGGAAGCTATGAGCTAATGCTGTTAGCATTCTGATACCACCACCTCGGAAGAGAGATATATTATTTTATATTATGTAATTCTGATGCAATCTTGCCTGAGGTGGTGTGTGATTTGTAATACCAGTATTAATATTATGTTACTATACTATGTTATTAATAATGATAATGATTATTTTAATATAAATAAAATTAATATTAATAATAATATAATTATTAATAGTTGCTGTGTACATGGCCTATTTACACAATTGTGTAATCTATAACTACACTGGAGAAAGGAACTAAGTTGTATTGTTCTTTACTGGTTGACTCCAAGCTCAACAAACTGATACAAATCAATAGGCGTCTAATTGCGCATGCAACGACGTGTTACAAACACATAAAGTAGTCCCTTATTATCATTTTGGCTATACGGTACAACACTCACACAACCTTTCTATTCGAATGCTGCATCAACCCTTTTTCTTTAACTGCTGCAATTTGCTTAAAATATATGTTTACTTGCTTTATTTGTCTCAAAACAATTTAGAACTCAAGTCTCTGGAGAGGTCTCCTCTGCCTCTCCAGGTGACGTTGGCTCTCAAACCTTTGCCGTGAGGTTGGAGTCTCTAATGAAACAGCAGGTGGGTCATCAGCACTAATGACAGCCTTATCTGTAGATGAGACTGATGTGGTCATATCCAGCCTGTCCTCCAACCTTAACGGTAGTATAGGTTGATTATTTATGGTGTCCAAAATGACGATGATTTTAGACCCCCATCAACTGTTTGAAGACACAGTCATTATGTTATCCCGTTATCATGACACATTAATACCACTGTAGTACCACAATGTTCTTTAAAAAAAAAACATAGATTTTCAAGTGGCCCAGGGAGGACATTTATTCATCTTTGGGACAGACTAGGCCGATGTGTTTTAGTGTTGAACAACGGAAGTGTCACGGTCTGGTTCTGGCAAGGAAGCAGGAACAAGGAGGGATAGGATCCAATTGCAGACAACTCAGGGAACGCAACAGAAAAGGTCCTTTAATAAAGAAACTCAATAATCTCCATTTCATTTTCAAATGGCAGAAAAAACACAGTTTGGGAACCATAAGGAACAAGGGACATGACCGACAACGGAACAAGTTAATCAACTGG
Source organism: Pollachius pollachius (assembly GCF_949987615.1). Taxonomy (NCBI): domain Eukaryota; kingdom Metazoa; phylum Chordata; class Actinopteri; order Gadiformes; family Gadidae; genus Pollachius; species Pollachius pollachius. The sequence goes on along the minus strand of NC_136948.1, from coordinate 21,067,055 downwards.
CATTTAAAGGGAAAGACTAATGGAGAGCTGGTGATACTGAGGAGCTGGTGGGAAGATTGTGAGGGAAGCTCAGGTGATGGGAATGAAGTGATTGCTGATGGGAATGGCAGGAATCTGTGATGTGAGGGGAAAGGTCTAAGGACATCTTGTGGACAAACACTAAACAATATATAGCAAAATATAGGCCGCTGACGTATGCGGAGCCGATCGGAAGGCCGACACGGTTGGCAAGGAGTTTAGGAGGCCGGCGATGTAGGCAGAAACCCTTTGGAGGCTGGCGACATAGGAGGAGGCGCTCAGGAAGCCAGCACAAGCACTCAGGAGGTGAAGGTGCTGAGCAGGGTGGCGACGTAGGAGAAGCTGTTCAGGCGCCCGCAAAACAGCACAGTAGTCCGACAGCATAGTCGGAGCCACTCAGGAGGCCAACGGCGTAGGCTGGAGCGCTGAGGAGGCGGGTGTTGTTGAGGAGGATGACGGCGTAGGATGAAGCGCTTGGGAGGCCAACGACAAAGGCGGAACCGCTCAAGAGGCTGAAGGTGCAGTAATCATGATACATTAATACCGCTTTTAGACTATGATCTTTCAATCAAAACAAAGGATTTTGAGTTACTGTCACTTTAATTTTACCCTATGGATGCACTCTCTGTCCTGTGTAAGTCTTGAGGAGAAGTTTAGTTTGTTTCAGAGGTATGTGTGAAGACAGTTGTGTAAAGAGATCACTGTTAAAGCTGAGCCGGTGTCCAACTCAATCCTCAGTCTCACGCCTGCCACTTGCGTGATGAGTGAGATGTATTACTCTTTGATCGTCTGTTTCTTTTAAGCAGTGAAGTTGCAGACACTTTTCTCATTTTCTTTAGAACCACAGTACTTTCAGTCATTTTGTGAACATTGTTGTATTTTCATTTCTGGAATTTCTTGTCTCTCTGTTTTTGTTTTACCTTTTCTGCAGATGACTAGCTTTGCATACTCATCCAATGTGGCCTTGTTTGCCACAGTTTATGCATTCTGTGTCTCCAACAGACATCAAGGGCATGGGACTGTAACGTGAGCGTTTGGCTGAACCCAAGTGCACAGACGGGCGAAGAGCGTGGAACAGTGTCAATCGTTTATTCGGATTCAGGATCGGCAGGCAGGATAGTCAGACAGGCGGGGATCAGGAGCAGGCAGGGTAGTCGGACAGGCGGGGATCAGGGACCGGCAGAATAGTCAGACAGGCGGGGGTCAGGAGCAGGCAGGATAGTCAGACAGGCGGGGATCAGGAACCGGCAGAATAGTCAGACAGGCGGGGATCAGGAGCAGGCAGGATAGTCAGACAGGCGGGGGTCAGGAGCAGGCAGGATAGTCAGACAGGCGAGGATCAGAGAGCAGGCAGGATAGGTGGTAGGTCAGGATTCGAATCACGGGAAAGCACTGTGAAACACAAGAGACAATCTGGCAGGGAATGTTCGGGAGGAAAGGACTGATATAGGGGAAACACAGGTGAAGGTGGTTGGGTTAATTGGGAGTGATCAGGGTGGCAGGCAGGTGAATGGGAAAACCAGGGGCGGATCATGACAGTACTCCCCCCGGCAAGGGACGGCTCCAGATGTCCTAAATCGAACAGGGAGGGTGGAGGGGGCCCGGAGGAGGGTTAGAATTCCTCCGAGGCCTCAGAGATTGCGTCCTCTGAAGAGGAGGAGGACGCGAAATCGGATTTCCTTCTCCCCGGCAGGTCAGAGGAACCACTCGCCAGTGGAACTGTAGCGGGCGGGCGGGAGGGCGGGGCAGGTTGGTCAGGCCGGGATCGGTGGAAGTCAGAGATAAGACGGGGATCCATGATGAAGCGAGCTGGGATCCAGGAGCGCTCCTCCGGACCGTACCCCTCCCAGTCCACCAGATACTGGACCCCACGTCCACGGCGGCGGGAGCGGAGGAGACGCCGGACACCGGACCCCCGTCGACGAGCTGAGGGGGAGGAGGGGGCGGAACGGGGGGAGCCAGAGGGCTCTCCTGGACAGGTTTGACCTTGGAGACATGGAAGGTGGGATGGATCCTCATGGAACGAGGGAGCTGAAGGCGTACTGCCACAGGGCTTATGACGCGGATTATGGGGAATGGTCCAATGAACTTGGGAGCCAGCTTGCGATTCTGGAGAATCGCAAGGAAGGTCTGGAGGTCTGGAGAGCCAGACCTTCTGGCCAAGTCGGTAGGCAGGAGCCGGCGTGCGGTGCTTGTTGGCAGCAGAAGCGTGGCGATCTGCAGCCTTGGAGAGAGCAGTGCGCGCCCGGGTCCAGGTGCGTCGACAACGACGGATCAGGGCTTGGGCCGAGGGGCAGGAAGACTCCTTCTCCAGGTCGGGGAATAGGGGTGGCAGGTACCCGTAGGCGCACTGAAAAGGAGAGAGACCGGTGGATGAACAGGTGAGGGTGTTATGCGCATATTCTACCCATACCAGTTGGTCAGACCAGGAGGCCGGGTTACGGTTCACCAGGCATCGAAGGGTGGTCTCCAGGTCCTGATTAACCCTCTCGGTCTGTCCATTTGACTGGGGATGGAAGCCGGAAGATAGACTGTAGACGGTAGCCCCGACTAGGCTGCAGAATTGCCTCCAGAAGGCCGAGGTGAACTGGGGCCCCCGGTCAGAGACGACATCGGTGGGTAACCCATGGAGGCGGAAGACGTGGTGGAGGAGCAGGTCCGCAGTCTCTCTGGCAGAGGGGAGTTTAGTAAGGGGAATGAAATTGGCCAGCTTACTAAACCAATCCACAAGGGTGAGGACGACAGTGTGGCCCTTGGACGCGGGAAGACCGGTCACGAAGTCCAGAGAGATGTGAGACCAGGGACGATGGGGAATGGGCAGGGGGTGCAGGAAGCCGGCAGGGGGGCGGCGAGAGGTCTTACTCTGGTTACACACGGGGCATGCGTTGATGAAGCCCCGGACATCCTCCTCCAGCGACGACCACCAGAAGCGCCGTCGCAGGAAGTCCTGGGTCCGCTGGATGCCGGGATGGCAGGTGAGTCGGGAAGCGTGACCCCACTGGAGCACGTCGGAGCGGAGGGAAGCTGGAACGAACAGGCGGTCAGGGGGACAGGAACTGGGGGCTGGCAGATTAAGGGAGGCGGCCCTTACCTTCTCCTCAATCTCCCAGGTGACAACAGCGACAAGGCAGGAGGCCGGGACAATAGTGGAGGATTCAGCCGTCTCATCAGGGAACTCTGGGAACTGTCGAGAAAGGGCATCTGGTTTAGTGTTCCGAGAGCCAGGGCAATAGGACAGGGTGAAGTTAAACCGGTCGAAAAACAATGACCAGCGGGCCTGTCTGGAGTTTAGTCTCTTGGCGGTTCGGATATACTCCAGGTTTCGGTGGTCAGTCCAAACCAGGAACGGAACCCTGGTTCCCTCTAGCCAGTGCCGCCACTCCTCCAAGGCCAGCTTCACCGCCAGAAGCTCCCTGTCTCCAATATCATAATTTCTCTCCGGGGGTTTAGGCGACGAGAGAAAAAGGCACACGGGTGGATCTTCTGGTCGGAGGATGAACGCTGGGAGAGAATCCCCCCTACTCCCACACCAGATGCGTCCACCTCCACAATGAACTGACGTTCGGGGTCGGGGATCTGGAGGATGAGAGAGGTGGTGAAGCGGGTCTTGAGGGCTTCGAAGGACTATTGAGCAGCATCAGACCAACGGAAAGGAACCTTGGGTGAGGTGAGGGCCGAGAGGGGGGAGGCGATGGAGCTGAACCCTCGGATGAAACGCCGATAAAAGTTGGCAAACCCCAGGAAACGCTGCAGCTGCTTGCGTGTCTCCGGGGTAGCCCAGGATGTCACAGCAGAGACCTTGGCCGGATCCATCTGAAGACTGTCCGTAGCAATAATATGCCCTAGGTAGGTGACAGAGGGAGCATGGAACTCGCACTTCTCCGCTTTGATGAACAAGGAGTTGTCCAGGAGGCGACGGAGAACAGAGCGGACGTGGGTGACGTGTTCCACGAGATTGCGGGAGAAAAATCAGGATATCATCCAGATAAACAAAGACAAACTTGTCAATCATGTCCCGCAGCAGGTCGTTCACTAGCGCTTGAAAGACTGCCGGGGCATTGGTCAAGCCGAAGGGCATCACGAGGTACTCGTAATGCCCCGTCGGTGTGTTGAAGGCCGTCTTCCACTCGTCTCCCTCTCTGATACGGACCAGGTGGTAGGCGTTCCTCAGGTCGACTTTGGTGAAGACCGTTGCCCCCTGGAGCAGCTCAAAGGCGGAGGAGAGTAGTGGAAGGGGGTAGCGGTTCTTCACAGTGATGTTGTTCAGACCTCGATAGTCGATACAGGGTCTCAGGGACTTGTCCTTCTTGCCCACGAAGAAGAACCCGGCCCCAGCCGGTGAGGAGGAGGGTCGGATGATCCCAGTGGCTAGGGAACTCTGGACATAGTCCACCATGGCCCCTCGTTCAGGGATAGAGAGCGAGTACAAGCGTCCCTTGGGGGGTGAAGTGCCCGGATTAGGTCTATGGCACAGTCGTAGGGACGGTGAGGGGGCAAGGAGGTGGCCCTGGCCTTATTGAAGACCTCTCTGAGGTCATGGTAAATAGCAAGGACCCCGGAGACGTCCGAGGCTGGAGCAGGAGCGAGAGCAACAGGATTCGGTGAAGAAATCCTGAGACAGGATTGCTGACAGGTGTCTACCCATTCTCGGATGGAGCAGGTGGACCAGTTGATGTTGGGGTTGTGTCTGCGAAGCCAAGAGTGACCCAAGATGACCGGCTGGTTGGGTGTGGGCAGGAGCATGAACTGAATGGTCTCCCGGTGGCCTCCAGGCAGGAGCATGTACACAGGACTTGTCCGGGAAGTTACCCTCCCCAGCACGTGTCCATCCAGGGCTCTGGCGGAGATCGGCACTGGCAGTCTCTCTGGATGGAGTCCCAGCCGAAGAGCGAGGGACCGATCCATGATGCTCTCTTCTGCCCCTGAAACGACAAATGCGGTTATGGGATGGGAACCGGAGGGCAACAGGAGCTCACCATAGAGAGTGGGTCTCGTGGAAGAGGCAGAGTCAGAGATGGAGCTCACCAGTATGCCTCTGGTTACTGGTGAGCTCTGGCTTTTACCGGGCAATGATCGGCGATGTGTCCAGGCAGGCCACAGTATAGACGGAGGTTCAGCCTCCGTCTTCTCTCTTTCTCCTCCGGGGAAAGATGGGTGCGACCCAGCTGCATTGGCTCCGGACTCCCCATTCTCAGGGAAGCGGTTGGGGTCTGCGACAGGAAGGCAGAGGTTGCTGGGAACAATGGGTGAACAGGGCTGCATGGCGGAACCTCAGAACACCTCTCCCTCCTGCGAGCCTGGATTCGGAGGTCGAGGCGGGTAGCAAGCTCGATCAGAGCTTCCAGTGATGATGGCGGGTCGTAGGCAACCAGCTCATCCTTGATGTACCCAGCCAGTCCTTGTAGGAAGACATCGCGGAGAGCGGCCGGGTTCCAATCACAACTGGGGGCCCTGGTGCAGAAGTCGATGGCGTAGTCCGAAACTGAATGACGTCCCTGGGACAGGGCTAACAACTCCCGCCCAGCCTCGGCTCCCAGAGAACCGGTTCCGAAGACTCTCCTGAGCTCTTCGGCAAAGGAGTGGAAGGAGCGGCAGGCGGAGGTACCTCTCTGCCATTCAGCGGTGCCCCAAAGACGCGCCCGTCCGGAGAGATGATTTACGGCGTAAGCCACCCGGGCTTCTTCGGAGGCAAAAGTGAGTGGCTGAAGGGAGAAGAGAATTGTGCAATTGCACAGGAAGGCGTTGCAGGTGGTAGGATCACCATCGTAGCGTTCGGGGACTCCTACACTAGGCTCACGGAGTAGAGGAACCGGAGTCTCGGTCGCCGCTGGGGCAGGAGGTGAAGCGGTGGCGCCGGTCTGGACGTTCGCCAATTCCTGGCGGATTCGCATCAGGTCTTGCTGTCCTTGCTGAGCCGTGACGTCCATCATTTGCTGTAGCGCGCTCTCCATCCAGGAGATGCGGTCGTCCATCTGGGCTGGGTCCATTGTTGGCCAGATTGTTCTGTAACGTGAGCGTTTGGCTGAACCCAAGTGCACAGACGGGCGAAGAGCGTGGAACAGTGTCAATCGTTTATTCGGATTCAGGATCGGCAGGCAGGATAGTCAGACAGGCGGGGATCAGGAGCAGGCAGGGTAGTCGGACAGGCGGGGATCAGGGACCGGCAGAATAGTCAGACAGGTGGGGGTCAGGAGCAGGCAGGATAGTCAGACAGGCGGGGATCAGGAACCGGCAGAATAGTCAGACAGGCGGGGATCAGGAGCAGGCAGGATAGTCAGACAGGCGAGGATCAGGAGCAGGCAGGATAGTCAGACAGGCGAGGATCAGAGAGCAGGCAGGATAGGTGGTAGGTCAGGATTCGAATCACGGGAAAGCACTGTGAAACACAAGAGACAATCTGGCAGGGAATGTTCGGGAGGAAAGGACTGATATAGGGGAAACACAGGTGAAGGTGGTTGGGTTAATTGGGAGTGATCAGGGTGGCAGGCAGGTGAATGGGAAAACCAGGGGTGGAACATGACAGGGACATGTTCCCACAACGGTAACATTTCTTTCCATAAATTCTGTTCAGTGACATTTTATTTTTTTAGCATATTCCAGATATTTTTCTGGTATCTCTGAACTATCCCGTGCTTCTGTTTCCATTGATATTGCATTGTTTAGAGCCTTCTCTAATGTAAAATATTTTCCCCACAGGAGCTTCTACTGTGTGGTTTCATCCATCCTATTGGACACTTAACACTACCATTTAAGGACATATACGACTCATGCCCATAATCCTGAAGAGCAACCTGTTGCTCTTCAGACTGTGAAGAGTAACTGTAAGACCGTCTGAACCAGAATTCAGGTACGGCATCATGATCCACTCACCGGGAGAAAAAGATGCACCAATCCGCATCGTAGGTCAGATTTGTGGAAAGGGCCCTGGCACGTAGACTCCTCAGCACACCTTCCTGCAGACCTAAGATGCACCAACTGCACCTGTCAGAAGCCATGCCCACAATTGGAACCGTGCTGATTCCAGGGACCAGAAAGTGCCCTGAGCCTGGGACAGCAGGTCAGGCCTCAGTGGGAGCTGCCATTGAAGCCCAGAGACCAGAGCCAGCTAAACCACAGCTGCCACGGCAAGTACGGGGCCACAAGGACCAGCTGGTGGTCTGACGCCTGAACCCCGTCCAGAGTCGCCTGGATCAACGAGAAGGCCGGAAAGTCATATAGCCTCAACGGTAGCCCCTCTTTTGTGTGTTGTGTGCCGTCATCCCCAGGCTGCTCTACTGCCTCGACGTCGTCCTCCGAGCCCATACACACCAAGCACCACACTGCTCACACGAGCCACCATGGCGCCAGTCACGTACCGACGCACCAGGCTGGTACAGCGGAAAGAAGTTAGTTAGCTAGGCTACACCCACTAGGTCGTTAGTGACAGCAGCCAAAGGTCCGCCAAGTAACACAATGGGCTAAATGCTAACACGCAGAAAAACAAAACAGGCTGTCCACTGCACGCCAGGCTACGCAGAGAAGGACACTGTAACACAAGGTTCCGAGGATGTGCTGGAGGCGTGCACGAAGCAAGACTCATGCAATAACGAGCTGCGTATTGCACGCTAGGCGAAATTATAGAAGCGTGCACGAAGAAACACCCGTGATCATTAGCATGTAACAAAAACGACTGTTCATATCAATTTTTGAACTAATTAAAGTTTCAAAATAAAATGATTGATGCATTTAATTCAAACTAATATTGTGAATGAATTGAAAACAATGTATATTGATCTATATACTTCAAAAATATAGAAGCTGACTCAAATAAATCGGAGGGCAGGACAATGCCTTTGCAACTTGTTTGTGGGCATTTTTTGTGCATGAAGGTTATTGCCTGATCGAGAAGTTTTACTGCAGATTACAATCTATTGTCCTTTTTGTGGACTCAACCTGCCTTCTGAAGTGGCATAATGCAGTTTGTGTGGCAAGAACAACAAATTATTGCATAATACTGATAAGCCTTGCAAACATAACCTACATAAAAGGTAACGTTTCAAAGTTTATACATTTATCTATCAAGCACTGGCTATCCGTATTATATACTGTGTGATTATTACTAAAGGGAGCGTGGGCTGTTGATGGCGGAAATCAATGACCAGGTCCTTTGTCTTGAGGGCATTGAGTCCTAGGTAGTTCCCAATGAATCATTTGGAGAGTCTGTCAACCCTTAGCTTCGAGCTGCCTAAACTTAATCATCTTTGAAGTCAAAGGTTACACATATCATTGATAGGTCCATATATATCAGTCAAATATAATCTCCAGTACTATCATTATTTATTCTAAAGTATTTTGTTATATATGTTCGTATGTTGGCCTGATTTATCATTTAATGTACAGTTTAGTATTTAAGGAAATATGACATCATATTGGGAGGAATTTTTGTTTTTTCATTTTTTCATCCAGCGATATCATGCTACTAAATATTCTACAGGATTTGGCCATCAGTATTTCAGATTTGGCCCAAAATATGTATATCCCATCCTCAGGCTTCTAGATAGCTACGATATCTATTGAACTCAAATCCAATTATACCTTGAGATGGAGCACCGTCCAACGCCACTCAGATAAAGTTACTATTGCATGCAATCCCAATAATTCCTTTAATTTAGTAGTGGCTTTGCTTCTGCTCTACCATCGGTTCCCTTGCCTTCCTCTCTGTGTTTCTCTCAATAAATGTATGTTTTCTAAAACAACCACAGCACACAAACACAGTCTTGCACAAATACACAGAGAAACCACACACTCTTTCTCAAGGCAAAGGAATGGATGCCCAGGAAGAAAGAGCATTAATCCTACAAACAAACTGTGTATCACACAAACCTACAATACATAAAAAAAGATCTCCCTCTCTGTCTCTCCCCCTTTTTAACTCCCTCTTGCTCTGTTCCAGGCATGGCTGATATCCCAAAGCCTGCAGACAGGGAAGAAATGCTGACCATGACGAAAGCGTTAGTGTCATTGCCTTCGCTGTTTGTGTTTGTTCATACAAGCGTGTCTTAAGAGGTAGGGAGAGAGAGGCTGGAAGGAACAATCTGAAAAAGAGAAATATGTGTGTTTCCTAAAGGCTGTTCATTTGTGTAGTTTTTACAGTATGTATGCTTGTTGGTTGAATGTATGCCAGTCACTGCAGGAACTTTGATTGGCTCAATGTCGATGTGCAAAATCCAAATGTTTGTATTTGAAAATCTTTTATATCGTGGCCTGAACAAATCCTCTAGCTAAGGTTCTACATTTGTAAAAATGCTGTGAAGATGGGTTTAATTGATAATATATGCAAATAGATATTAAAGATGAAAACAAAATGCTTTTGTTGTCCTGTATTCTCTTGCTTAAAAGGTAAATACAAGCAAGAGAAATACAAATAGAATACAAATTTACATCCTCAGCCCCCATGAAATAATTGGACAGGCTTCCTGTCTGTCTACTTACCATCATGCCCATGAACTCATTGGAAATGATTTGAGTCTTCCACAAGGCTAGGCAGACATATTGCTAAAGCCAGCGAGCTAGTCATGTGTTTTGGGGGAGTGGCTTTGGAGGGAGGCCAGAAGGCAGGGGTGGTATTTTTTGGGTTGGCTACTTTCAAAATCAAACTTACTTTAGCTGGTTTCTCCAAATTGTCTACCATGCCTTTTATACAGAAATAGTGGATCGCAGACTGGATACATAATTCAACAGGATAGGATAATCCGGTAAAGGGTAAAACCCTCAGGGCGAAGCCTTGAGTGAAGCCTTGAAACACGTGCTAGCTGCATACTAGCCTATGATTGATTCCCACGCAGAGTATCATTCAATTTTGGATGGGTAGGTTACAGCAAAAGTTGTTCACTTGCATTTCAGGGCTACGTCGGATACTATTTCTGGTTTAAGTTGGTGATGGTAGCGGGGAGTGTGGGGGGGATAACACAGTCTCCATGAGGACACAAACAATAATGGACTGAGACAAACTACGGAGAGAGAGAAAATGAAATGAATTCCCCTCCCGTTGTATCAATAGGCTGGAGTGGCCAATAGTGTTCCAACGGTGTCTAATAATAAAGTTCAGCATTCAGTCCCATCATGAGCCAGGCAAATCCATTATGACACCTGGTGTTATGGAAGATTTAATTACGTGATAATACACATTCTATAATAATAATAAAGTAATGCATTCTTGAGATCAGAGAAGCATACAGACAGACCACTACAAGGAGCTGTGGATTTATTTATTTTTCATGCATTCATACGGTGAAGTTCCACGTGTTGAGTACTTAGAGGAGTGGGGATGGACGTGCCAGAGGCTGTTTATCAGCACGGTGTTATCAGCAGTACCAACTTTATTGTCATGGTATTAGCAGTTAATCTTTCCCTTGATCGACCTCCAACATATTATATTACATCCATGAAATCTAATGCTGGATTAAACACAGTTGCATTACAAAAAAAACAATGAAAATAAAGAAAACAAAAAAAGACCTTGATCTGAACACATCTATAAAAGATTAATAAATATGCTGCCATTTTTCTGTATTCTCTTTCTCGATAAGTAAATATACTTAAAATGTATACAAAAAGCTGTTTTTTGAAGTTATAATTTGTGATGCTAATAAAAAAAACGTATAACTGAGGGAGCGGATGTATCATAAACCACAACTATGACCACAGAAATTTGATTTGCCTCGTTTGGCCAACTGAATGTACTACCTGCCTGGCTATGTAGTGGAAAATAGAAAAAATTTAATCAGCTTCAAGAACACAAGAAAGTAGATATACTGAAATTACTTTAGATTGCAGTCGATTTTATAGTATAGGAATTTCTGATTGTTGATGAACATCTTGATAACCCTCGGGGTCACTGGATTTACCCTCATCTAAAATAAATTCATAAAATACAATTTTGTTAAATATCCAATCTCTCCATTGCATCTTTTAACATCATGCTGGTATGACCGTTATGAGCCATAGACCAGTATACAGTTCCACATTTACATACATACTTACAGCACATTAGCAAACCATTACTGTCAGATCTATGCTGACGGTTCCGGTGGCTATATCTTGGGCTTTATGATGCTCTGCTCCTGAGCTGCTACCCCCAATATTGTTCTCTCAGAGGAGCTCATGGATCCATGGCTCCATGGAGGGTCTCTGCCAGTGGCCATGGGAAGTGGGTGGGTAAACGCGACACACAGTCTGGGAATATTCTGAGAGAGGGTGCTGAATTGTAATTGTTGATCTTAGTCTACCGCAATTGCATTTTCATTCTCTCACCTCCAATGGGATCTGTACGCCAGTCAACAGTAACCAGAGTGCGATGTGCGAGACCATGACCAGACCAACAAGACAAAAGACAAGGAAAATACAAACCTGGATCGAAAGTCCCTCCCCCTCTCACAGAATTCACCGCTAAACCCGCACGGATGAAACAGATGTTTCCATCAAAGGCCTCTCTATATATGAAAATATATTAACATACACACTCACACGCTGAAGTGCATGGAAGTCTTGTGTTTCTTTTAATCCCCCCCCACACACACACACACACACACACTCACACACATACAGTGAAATGCTGAAGAACATGGAAGTCTTGTGTGTCATTTACCACGCCCCCCCACCCACACACTAACACTAACACACACACACACACACACACACAGTGAAGTACATGGAAGTCTTGTAGCTCTTTATAACCCCTACCACACAACCACACACACAAATGTATTTAATTGACAAGCTGTTAATTGCTAAGTCCTGTTTGTATAGACTATTCAGCCTTCCATTCATCCAATGCCTTTACTCTGAGTTAGTTTACGAGTGAATAATGTTGAGGGGGGTTATCTCAATTTCAAGCACTCCCGTTTGGTTTCAATTAGCAAAAATAAGTGTTTGTGGTCGTTTGTGGCAATCTTTCAACCTACACTAATTAATCCAACAGAAAAACCTGCTAAATGGCGTTCAAGGAAGATTCATTCAGAAGTATAAAACAGCATTTAGTGGAATTGGAAATATTAGTGCCCCCAGGCACAACTTCACAAAGATACAAGGTCACACTGTGGATTAAGTAAAAATGTAGTGGTAAAGATGACATTGACCCTGAATTATATTTATATATAAATAAATATATAAATACAACAAAAAGCCCAGCCAGAATCCTTCTCTTTAGACATAATAACAAGTATATAGGGGGACATATGTTACCTAAAGTAAAAAATCCACTTCATCATCCAACAAAGTGTTGGGGGGGTTTGTAAACACGCTCAGCAGGGTGGACTCCCTGGATAGAGTTCTGTTGGCCAACCCACAGCAGATGTACTGTGTTCTGCCAGAGTCTGAAGTTGGAAATGTTGGATGTTGGATTCTATGTAGCATTAACAATTGCGTAATCACTGCACATTTTTTTCATTTGCCAAACTGAAATTACATGCTGATGTAAATTCCCAGAGATCTCTTTTGGGGGAATTATAGGAGCAGTTTACTCCCAACTGTGGTCAAAACTCAAAAGCCTTTACTCATGGCAGCACTGTTTATAACTTTTTGCTTTTCCTGGATGGCTCCATATAATGTAAGAGGAAACAATAGGTTAAAATACTGTTAAAAATGTGCAGCAGTTGAAGCAGCGTAGAAAGGACTCAGAGATGTCCACCCAGCATGGCTAGAATCAGAAATGATGTACAACAGGGTTCTGGTTGCATGCAGGCATTTTATTCAAAACAATAATAACAACAGTTTATTAAATCCTCCTTGGTTGAAGGTGAAGTTAATCAGTACAGCAGGCATATTAAATGATTGAATTGAAGCTTTCATGTTGTCTTTCCCTGCAGAGTACACTCACCTTCCCGCAGTAAAAGCTATGAACATATCTCTTTCATTAAGCAACTACATACATGTTCATATTGAAATGTCTATACATTCATCTGTCCATCAATCCTCCTGCCCTCCATCCCTCCCACCTGCCCTCCATGTTCTTATAAATATGCTGTGGATGCATATTTTATGGAAGTGTTTGTGTGCAATGCAATATACGTTAAAAAATAATAAACTTTTATGTGTTTTCTGGTATTGAAAAGATGCCACCTGTGTTATTTGCAGTCTTTGTGCGTACCTGATGAATCACGTCTGTCCGTCCATTCGTTCATCACCTCAGCTGTCAGTCTGTCTATGCATCCATTTTTCCATCCGTCCATCGGCTCATTTAAATAATCACTCAGTCTATCCATCATTTCCTCCATCTGTTTGTCCATCCATCCGTCTGTTCATCCATCTGTCCGTCCATCCATGCTCAATGAAGTGCTGTCTGAGCAGCAGGCATTGTGTCTAATCTGAGTTCCTAAACAGGACGATCTGTGGACACGCTCCCCATTAACACCTATTTAGAATTTATGTCTCAGGTATAAATCCCCTCCATTATTCATATTATAAATCTCTTGTTCCTGTGTCTGTTTATCTTACTGTGTGCACCTCTCTTAAAGGGGACATATCATACCACCAGTTGTGACTGTGATTAGCCATTAAAAGCAGGTTTGAAAATGTGCAGCATTGTGACATCACAGGTGGCGTGTCCACCTAGATGTGTGCTGGATAGATCAGTCTACCAGCCTACCCAGTGGACTGTAGCAAACGTTGCTCATTTATCCCCCCCCCCCCACACACACAGACAGACAGACAGACAGACAGACACACACACACACAAGCACACACACACGTGTGTTCCTGTGGTGTTTTTGTTTCGCAGTATTGGCTCATGACCCCTGTCGACCTACAACCCCCACCAACAACTTCATTCATATTTCAATTGCCTTACACAGTCCCCCACCATCACACTCCAATCGACACACAAATACACATACACACATACACAAACCTTTACTCCAATCCCCCCTAATGTCACCTCCAAGACTTTACTTCCCTTCTCTAATTTCTCCCCAATCGTCTCTTTTCCCCCCTGCATCATGTTCCTCCCCCCCCCTCTCTCTCTGCCTCTCTCTCTCTCTCTCCCTCTCTCGTTTGGAGGAGAGCAACGGTTCACCTTTGACCCCTCTATTGATTTCACACCACAGCCAATGAGCTTGCGGGCTAACAAGATCTCTGGCTGCGGGCTAAACACTACTGACAGCGGCCAAACTGGTTTTCTAGCAATTGCAATTGGGTAACCACGTGCAACACACACACACACACACGCACACAGGCACGCACGCACGCACACACACACACACACACACACACACACACACAGCTAAGGCTGAGAAGGAAATATCTGTCACATGTAACCTCTTTCTGACAATCAGCTGAATCTAACGTCAATTCTACCAGAGTGTGTGTATGTGTGTGTGTGCGTGCGTGCGTGTTACGAATGTGCAGTGAATGAGAAGCATTTCTTTTAAATAAGACTGCCATCAACACTGGGATTGTTTTTTCTCGCCAAGTGAGTCTTTATATATCATGCATATATGTATATTTTTATATAGATATGTATATATATGAATATATATAAATATATATATATATATATATATGTCTCTGCATTGCTCATGATGTGAAGATGTCGCCCCGGTGTCTGTGTGGCTTCCACTTTAGAGCTGCACAGAGAAGCATACGTTAAAGTCGTCCAACAGATAAGGGCCGGCACAGTGTGTAGAGGACAGGCTTTCCTACCTTCTGCTCAAAGGTTCTGCAGTTCGATCCACAGATGTCTACGTGCCTATCATGTCCCGCCATCTTTTGAGCAAATTGACCTTGAATGGCATTTCAAAGTCGTTGTCATGGTGTTTTGATGCTTCTGGAGGACATCGTCTCATGAATTAGGAAAGTAATTTAACAATAAGCAATTAAATAACATTATGACCCATAATGTTTGATTTAAATCTGAATACCAAACATGGTTTTGAAGAGGCTGCCTACAGAGAGCACATGGTGTGAGCTCTCTGTAGATATCCTTGAACAAGACTAATCATTAATGACCTGTATCTGAACTCTAATACTAACTCTAACTCTAACACTAATCTCATGATTAGTCTCTTTTTGCTGAAGTTATCTCATAAATGAGGAAAGTAATTAAGTAAGACTTTTAAACATGCTCATGAATCATTTGATTTTGGGCCATACGTTTCTGGTGTTCACCATAGCTCAGAGTTAGTACAAACAGCTCCCACAAACCACACTGATTCATAAGACAGCTCCTATCGGAGACTCCAGCAAAAAACATCAGTTTATTGAACATTCTCGATCTGCAAAAGAACAGACTCTTGCAGAAGGATGTTATGACCCAGATGCCCATGTGCTCCGGTAAGGCTGCTTGTCTGTCTGTTCTCAAAAACACGCACGCACAAACGCACACCATCTGCCCCATCCCCATCAAAGCTGCCATGGTTGATGGGGCTGTGTCCTTGTTTGTGCAGATAGCTTCTCTTTGGATAACAGAATGCGGTGATTGACTACACCATGCAGTGACTGACTTGCATGTCGCAAGGTCCTTTGGGTATTTGAGAGAGTGTGTGTGTGTATCCTTTCAACCTCAGTCCTTTCATCTCTCTCTTCATTGACTTTAAGACTCTGTTCTGTCTCTATGTGGCATAATGGGAAGGGATTACAAGCACACATCTTCAAAGGAACACAAAGGGGGAGAGCGCCGTTGTAATGTATGCATAAGCATTTGCTGTTTCAGTGCACGGTTGCCACCACGGCGGGAGGATTCGTGCAGCCTTGCGCTTACGCGTGGGTGTGTTGTTGTTGTTGTTTTTGTTTTTTTCTTAATAGTGCAGCGTGGGTGGATGAAGCGTGCACGTGCTCTTGGAGAAACACGCGCACAGGCCTGGTGGTGAGCGTGGTTGGCGTGCATCAGCAGCTGGCGTGGTCGGCGACCGTGCTTCCTGCCCACTGGTTGTCCGGGCGGATCAGCGTCGCCCGGCCGGCTCCTCAGGTGGGCTCCTGGAGACCTCTGAGTTGAAATCATTTCAATCCCCCATGACACAGAGTCCCTCGGAGCGTTAATCAGATGCTGGCTCTCGCATATAGGATGAGACGGACAGATGGAGGGTTACCGCATAGGCCATGATAACTCCACTAGTGTCCACAAAGGAGTGAGTGAGTGAGTGCATGAGTGAGTGAGTCAGTGAGTGAGTGAGTGAGTGAGTGAGAGAGAGTGAAAGAGAGACTCAGTGCTTTTCAATGACTTGTTGTTGTTGTTTGCATATCTGTAAATGAAACATCCCCAGTAAACGCTCAGAGGGGGTGGGGGGAATAAAGAGTATTAAGCTGTACAGGGACCGAAAGGAGAGGAAAAGATGACAAGAAAATAATAAAAAGACTGAACTTCCTTTGGGGTGAGTTTCAAGGATTTTCTTTATACATTTGCGGCCCACACACTTTCTGCTGAATTCCTTTGAAGCCATATGCGGCATGTGTTAATTATGAATGTGCTTTGAATTCTCCAAACTTTTCTCTCGCTAATCTCTGTTCATTTATTTTGGCATAAGGGAAGGTGGCAGCATCCCACTGTAGTCATCCTCTCACTGCTCTGCTTTTGAATTCCTCTATTCCCAATGGAAGTATATTTATTCTTCTTCCCAGATATGTCTTGGATGGAGAATAGAGAAGGATGGGGAGGAGAGGGGGCTTTTTCTAGCATGGAACTATTGGAGGTAGGAACCATTGGAGAGAAGAGAGACACAGATAGAGACGCAAGAATATAATTTTGACTTTTTCTCAAGGCCGAAAGAGCCCCTGGCGTGCACTGAAAGAGGAGAGGTAAAACCACAGGGACTGGAAATATTTGTCAGTCTATCCTTCCATCCTTACCTGTCCATCATTCATGTGTTCTTTCAGACTGAAGAATTTTGTCGAGCCCAATGTGCGTGCGGCGGGCAGGCAGGCATGTGCTTCTTCTGTTACTCTCCAAGTATGCAGCATTGACCAGATAACAAACAATTGAGATGACAGGAATGTACTACAGAGACAGCGGTTCCATGTTTTAAGCAATGGAACCAGCATTTCACTACAAACTGGCCAATCCTCCCTGGAGTCTCCCGTCCTTCATTGTCCTCTCCCAGTAGTCGCCTGGAGACAACATCCTCTCGCAGTTCTCCCGAATTGGGAGAATATCCACATTTCTTTTTTTTAAAGTTCAATATGAAGTTACTATGGCATCCAAAACGTGACACGATGGCACAGGAATGTGTTGTCTGTAGGCTAATAGTTTTATGAAGTTATTAGTCCAATCGCAACGTGACAAGAGGCCTGCGTGTTGTGATTTGCCTTCCAACAGGCGGCATCAGGTGTGAAGGCTGTTAGTGCTAAATAGAAAGAGCAGTGAGAAAAAGGAGCCAAGGAAAAACAAAAAGGATTTAATTATTTTAATGGATTTAATTTTTTCTATTGTAATACTAAAGTTTTTTCAAATATTTTGCAGCTGCTTCTTTTTTTGGGATTCACAGCCCTAGGAAAATACAACCAGACCCCCCGCGGTGGTTTCGGAAAATCTCCCTGAGTGCTCAAGTAAGTACGTCTGCAAGAGGAAGCAGGCTTGACTAACACCACCCCACTTCACCCCTTCCAAACAGGTAAACACAAGAAAAGGATGTCCACATTTGGAAGCATTATGTTACATAATTGGCCAGTCAACGGCACAGCCACCAGTCACAGAGTAGAAATGTGTTATTCTGCTGTCTGTTTTTTTCAGTTCCTGAGTGGTGGATTGCATAACAACTATTTGACCCATGGTGTGCTGTAGGTTTTTGTTTACGCGCTGAGTGGCTTGGTGAGTGAATTCAGACACAGATCACTGAGAGTGTCACTTACACCTGTTCCCGTCTACAAACACCTTTCAGCCATCCATCCTGTAGTTCACTTCACCCCCCCCCCCCCATTGCATCAGATACCCTCTCACAACATCCATCTGTTCCATAAGAACATAACCTCTCCCTCTCTTTCCCACTCTCTCTCTCTTTCTCTCCCTATCTCTCGCTCTAGAATTTCTTCTCCTTACTTAATGTATAGTCTTGCAAATGATGCCAAACCCCAGCATAACTGCAGGTAATACTAACAGGTAAGTGATCTTTATACCATGACTGATAATAAGTTTGAATTAGAGGTAAGATTAGTTGATGAAAATAACATAAACGATGATACTATATTAATATATAGCAAAGTCACATCCATTGTATTATCTTAATTACTTACTTTACATAAAAACTCTGATAGCTTATTATTCTCTGCTTTCTTGTAAGTGGATGTGACATGATTGTATTGACTCTCTTTGTAAAGATGAATCCCCTCATCATTCTGTGTATGATTGCTTTTACAAAACATGAGAGGTTGTGTAAAAGATCTGTCTGGGCAGCATATCGTATCTTATACATAATAACTATTGATGTTCTACAACAAATTGGCTGTCAGGTTACTTAAAGTTGTGGACAAAGTCAGGTCAAGGTAGAGCTGCCACTATTTGACACATCAGATATGTTCCCTTACTAATTGTCCTTCCATTCAATACAATAATCATCTCAATGGCTTTGTGTCTCCAGTTAAAACAGCCCATAGAGACAAGGGATTGAGGAATAGTATAATCACCTTTGCATCAACTGCGTTGCATCAAAGTTGTATCAACTGCATTTTGTTGTGTTCGGCCACATTCAGTTAAGAACAACGCAAGTCTAAAAACCTTGACAGAACTGGAACCCCAATGTTGAACCCACAATTAGACCACACGAAATATAGAATTGAAAAAAATATAAATATTGTTTCTCATTGATAACATAATCACACTACATATTTCATATCAGCACTCAACAATCGTTATATCATATTGTGAGGTCCCTGCTAATAGTTGTCCCTGATAGATTCCCTCCTGGACCGGTTGTTAGACCTGCTGTCGTGGATGGGATGATGATATCCCAGAGGCCTTTGCTCTGTCGTGGATGGGATGATGATATCCCAGAGGCCTTTGCTCTGTCGTGGATGGGATGATGATATCCCAGAGGCCTTTGCTCTGTCGTGGATGGGATGATGATATCCCAGAGGCCTTTGCTCTGTCGTGGATGGGATGATGATATCCCAGAGGCCTTTGCTCTGTCGTGGATGGGATGATGATATCGCAGAGGCCTTTGCTCTGTCGTGGATGGGATGATGATATCCCAGAGGCCTTTGCTCCGTCTTGGATGGGATGGCCTGGGACGGTTAGTTGATCTGCTCCACCTGTCAAACTTCTGCATCAATAGAGTCTCCAAACGCAGAAACAATGGAAACCTTTACACAGCACAATTGCCTAACTTCTGTGATACTAGTGAGTATGGGTTTGCGAATGACAAACAACTTAGGGAATGTTCATACTTCTTACATCATGGGAAAAGCGTTGGCAGCCCCATTGAAGCAGACGATTGGTCCCCGAACGGAGCTAGCGACGGCTTGGTTGCAAAGAAGCATTAGAAACAAAACTTTAAGACTCTTCTGGATGACAGAACCTTGGTCCTGAAATACACTCGGAATACAGATCAAGTTGAAATTAAATCCAGCCTCTGTTTCACATCGTGGATATGTTTGGGGCGGACCAATAAGCTTCAGCAGGGTGAATGACAAGGGTCTCCAAACCCATCCTGGTCAGCTAACCCCAGGGTTGGGAAAGTTCACTTTCTACATGAACTAGTTCAAAGTTCAGTTCACAAATTTTAAAATGAACTAGTTCAGTTCATAGTTCATAATTCAAAATTTGGATTAAGTTCACGATTCCAAAAATGAACTAGTTCATAGTTCTTTTTTTCAATATGTTAAAAAAGTTATTTTTTAAGTTATTTTTCACAATTATTGCCACAGCCCATATCGAACCACAGACAGCAATTATTTTATGTTTTAACACTGAAACTATGCGTCAGATTTCATCTTCATATCCAATTTTGAATCCTTCAAAATTGGATTGAATCCTCAAACCAGGGTTTACATTAGGATTGAGGGGACAGCCTTTCCCCATTGTTGCTTTAACACTTTGTTGCTGGCCATTCAGTCCATGCTAGTAGCAGCTGCAGCTTTCACCCCTACCGTATATTCTCAAAAACAAAAAACTTGCTGCTTGAATGGTCTTTAAGGACAGTAGTCCTTAATGTGCAATAATAATTTTCCAAATAGAATAATTTTCCAAATAACAATTACAAATAGACTGCGCCTTTAACTGTTTAACTGTAACCTGTTTTTTTCGTTTTGTTTTATTAGTGCTAAGTTAAGTCTAGAACGGTCTGACGTCAACTCGGTCGCTGGGAGTAGTGCGGCGGTTTTTAGCGTTTTGTTGTGGAGTGAGTCTGGACCTCAGTGAAAGCGACGGGGGAAAGAGGCTCTCCATGTGATTATTACGAGGAAGGACGCTGTCCTACGTGGTTGCCTAGAGCTGCCCGAAAGCTGGGGACGTGTCAGGAGAAGTTTGCCCTGCCAGCCATCGCACATCCCGAAGTGCGATCCCTGCTGCGGTACCTGTAATCCCTGCACCACACCTAATCATTTACACTGAAACTGAAGACACACACCGTGCACAGCCCGAACAGAAGTGTGACTCAACGAACTAACTCTGCGCTACAAACACACACACACACACACACACACACACACACACACACACACACACACACACACACATTGCAAGGGACATTGCACCGCTGTGCATTCCGTGCATATACCCCACACAACCACACATTGAACTGAATTGTACAGTAGTGGCGCTGGTTCACTCAAATAACTGTTCAGGACTGAAGAAAAAGTGTATTTTTTTGTCTGAGTGCTATAAGTGTTATTAGTGTTATAATATAGATATAATTGGATTGTGATTGTGATTCGAACGTTAAATGGACATCTGGTGATTTAGCATGGAAATGTGTTTAATGTTTTCCCGGTTTAAATGTTACTGTTGATTGGAATAAATGTATGCATACTGTGTTGAACAGGGACGGCTGGTATCAATGGGCTAGTGGGGCTAAGCCCTCCCTATCTTTTACAATAAACATGAGAACATTATTAAATTAATGAAAATATTTAAATATAATAATTACTAAAACTTAGAATTGGTTGATTTTGGTGCAACGGAGAAGCAACAGCACAAAACAATCACAAAAACGCAGGAGATACATGTATATATGTTGTGTGGGCTTAGAATAGTCAGCCCAGACGATCTGTCTGGGCTGATTTTTCTCAGCCCACACTTAAGAAAATCAGCATCCAATCAGTGTCGTCCAATCGTGATTGACAGGTGTTATGACCTACCCCCTTGATTTAGGGACCATTTGGGCTAAATTGATATAGCCCAGACCAACAGTGACAGTGACTCTCACTGGTGACGTTCACTGTTGGAGGCGGGAGAAAAAAGTGAAAAAAACCCTGACCACAATGGCGAGCGCTAATTTACCTAACGAAGTGGACTATCTACTGACTCCTCCGTTTTCGTTGATGTCTTTAGAAGAAAAAAAAGAAATAAAGAGACTGGGGGCACATCAGCCAAACAATGTTAAGATAAAACAAAAGGACACGCGACAAAATCGCTCATTTTGCACCTCTTGGTTTGAAAGGAAAGACTGGCTAACGGCTAGCTTAGCTAGGAGCGTGTTTCCCTTGCGTGCTGTTCGGAGTAGACACAGCTTGGATCCAACAAGGGGTTGTGGATTTAAAACATGTGTCCTGTAAAATAAAGAATGCAGTGCAACTCACATTGGAAACTGTGTGAAGCTTTCAATGTTAGGCAAAGTAAATATTGTCAGCTTGATGACGGCCACCGCATCTCCGTACACAGAGACACAACGAGCAGGTAAAGAAAAACAGACATTCGCTGTCACGGATTGTGGACAGTATTAGGTTCTGAGGGGCACACGAGCTAGCTCTCAGGGGCTCTGATGAATCGGCAACTTCACTCCAGCGGGGTGTGTTTTTGGACCTCGTTGACCAGTTCTCTTTTTTAGACAGCCAGGTAGCCGATCACCTGTCAAACACACATGTTGCCAAGTACACGTCTAAGACTAGCCAAAACGAGTTTCTTGATTGTATGTTAGCTGTGTATGAACAGAAACTGGCTGAGGAAGTATCACAGGCACCATTTGTTGCAGTGCAAGCCGACGAAACGACAGATGTGTCATGTGTGAGCCAGTGCGTGATTGTGCTCCGGTACTTGACTTATGGAGGCTGTGGAGATGTTGTGGAGAGGTTTCTCTGTTTCTCCCCGTTGGAGGACAGAACTGCGGCAGGACTCCAAGCACTCCTGAAGGAGAAACTCCAGTCATTCAAACTGGAATACAAACCGATCGCCCAGACGTACGACGGAGCAGCTGTAATGAGCGGTGCACTAACAGGCTTGCAGGCTAGAGTAAAACAAACGTACCCGAACATGCATTTTGTGCACTGCTATGCGCATCAATTGAATCTGGTCATGCAACAGGCCTGCTCCTCCCTCACACCCGTCAGAATATATATATTTTTTTTTATTTTTATTTTTTTTGCCAACCTCACAGCTTTTGGAACGTTTTCTCCAAGTCCCCCAAAAGAACTGCAGTTCTAGCTGAAGTGTGCGGAAGGAGGATCCCAGCGGCAGGACAAACAAGGTGGAACTTCAAAAGCTGCACCTCCACACCGTGTTCGAAAATGAAGAGACTTTGAAACAGTGTTTTGAAAAAATCAGGAATGAACAAGAATCGAACAGCGTGTCAATCCAACAAGCCCATGGCTTGGCCGCAATGCTGGGGGACGTAAAGTTTGTTTTCTTGTTATATTTTTTCCACTCTGCCCTCATGCATGTTGATATTCTGTACAACATTCTTCAAAAGCGAACCACGGATAGTCTCAAAACCAGACAGGCCTTGGAGAATTTCTCCTCATCAATAGCTGACCTGAAGGACAAGCTGACCACGGCCTCCACCCAGCCACATCTGATGCTGCAGCAAGGCCGCGCAGGACACAGAGCTCTGATAATGTGTCAGTAGCCGCACAATGCTGCGACATAATGATAGAGCAGTCCCAGTCACTTAGTGTCATTTGAGCTGATAGACCCCAAACTGTTTCCACAGTTTAAGACCAGTTTCCCCAAGAAGCAGCTGGACATTGCATGTGAACATTTCCCGATGATCTGCAAAGAGAAACTGAACGGGGAGCTGCTGGTGATGTACAGTAGCGCAGAGTTTGTGGGGTTGACGTCTGCAATGTCACTTTTTAGGATGTTAACGGAGAACAATCTTCAGTGCACTTTTTCGGGGACATTGAAATTAACACAAATGGTATTGACAACCCCTATGACATCGGCAGAATAAGAGAGGTGCTTCAGTACACTGAAGAGGATCAAAACATTTCTCCGAAGTACCATGGGACAAGATAGGCTTAACGCCCTAGCGATGCAGTCTATTGAGCGGGACCTCATCCAAAAATCACCAGACTTCAATGACATGGTGATTAACCTGTTTGCGACTCAGAAAGGCTGTCTCAGAAAAGCTTCTCTTCAAATAAGGTAGGCCCAAGCTGCCCTGATATTGATTTTATCGGGACTTGATTTCATACTTGCTTCATAATGTTTGTGATAAAAACAGTGCAGTTGTCAGTCGTTACAGTGCGAACATGTCTTGTTTGTGTGTGTGTGTGTGTGTGTGTGTGTGTGTGTGTGTGTGTGTGTGTGTGTGTGTGTGTGTGTGTGTGTGTGTGTGTGTGTGTGTGTGTGAGAAACTTTTGCCATCAGAACATGTTCGTAGCCTACTTATCTAATTGTTTATCGAGCATTATTAATTGCTGTAACTTGGTGCTGTATCTCTGGACTGTACCTTGGATGTGATTTCGGAAAATCATTTTGTTTCTCCATTGTCTGCTGTCTCCCTGCATTCTATTTGTTGTGATTCGAGGCCTGATATTGAATTTATTCGGGACATGATGCTTGCTTCATGTTTGTGATAAAAACAGTGCAGTTGGCAGTCGTTACAGGGTGAACACGTCTAATGTAGTCTCTCTCTCTCTCTCTCTCTGTGCCCCACAACCCCTTCCCGTGAGGATGGACACTGGGTTACAGCGGCCCTCACAACCCCACACCACCACCCCACCCCTTTCAAGTGTATATTGTATATAGTTCTCTGCAAACCTATGGTGGCATCATGCCTTCAGTTGTGTATATTGTATATAGTTCTCTGCAAACCTATGGTGGCATCATGCCTTCAGTGTGTATATTGTATATAGTTCTCTGCAAACCTATGGCGGCATCATGCCTTCAGTGTGTCTTGAACAACCACACATAAAAGGATGCACATATTATATTGATATTTTATCGTATTTGTCTAAATGCATACTTGACTGTAGATAGATTTATGAGTGAAGTTACCAACACAATAGATAACTCACCCATTTTAGAATCACATTCTCTCTCGTGTATAATTCCCAATTATTATTGATGTATTTGCACTTTTAATCTTGCTGAATTCTACAAGGCAAATAAATTAAGTTAAAACTTAGTTCCCCGGCTCCATTCGTCTTTATAAGGAAATGTTCTCTTTTGTCAGAATGCACCAGAATGCTTGTATATGAAAATCACAAAAAAATCTTTGGGGGAAGGATTCCCCGACCCCCCTGCAGGGGGTTTGGTTTAAACCTTTAGCCCCTCCTAAAATAAAATTCACCAGCCGCCACTGGTGTTGAATGTTGGCAAGTGACTTTTGAGCCATTTCTCTGAAATATAAGCTGTGTTTCATGTTGAAGCTGTGTTTCAGTAAACATTAGAGGTCAATGACAGACTTTTTCTATTTTATTTATTTTGTATTGCGCTACTTACCAGGGGGTAGTGGCGCTTCACCTGTTTAGCCGAATATTAGTAAAGAAGGGGGGTGCTGTCATGTCGCAAACACTGCACACACTTTAGGCGGTCATTCAGGACATCCTGAATCCTACATTACCCTGTCTAGTAGGCTACCGTTGATCTAAACGGCTAAAGAGCGCACAACGTGTTCACTCACCTGGACATTGAAGCCATAAGCATTGGGTGTGGTGGACCTAGATCCTGTACCACTCAGTCCTCTCCAGACTAAGAACTGTGTTACCCCTACAAGGCGGCGGCAATAATCCCGACCGTCACTTAAAGCAACCGTTTTTGCCCATAGAAGGCAAATCCGTTAAACATAGACTGTTAAACAATATCCCCCGACCTCGGAGATGATCAGAACAGCCGGTCAGGAGAAATTGATTGAGCCACAGAATAACAACAGTCTTATTTGTACATGCCATAGGCCTGCGTGCAGTTGTTCGATTGCACATAACATGTTTGCATATTTAGTCGTCTTTTTCTCGACTCTCCAGCATTCTCTCAGCATTCCTTTAATTAATGGTTCAAATAACCCCAGAGGTCAGTGTCAACCTCCCAATATTTAGAAACAGAACCGAAAAGTCCAAGTGTGAATTGGGTCAGTGGGGATTTTGGGAGAGATTGGAGAAGGGTCTTATGTCTTGTTGGGCCAAAGATCCACAGCGAATGAGGGTTGGCGACTATCCCAATGACGAATGTCAGTGTAGGACACTAAAGCGCATTAAACTAAAGAAATAATCACATTTATTAATTTAAGTACAATGATAATATAAATTCTATTCATATTTATGACCTGTTGGAATAGCTGGACGTTTAAAAAAAAGTAAAGTACCACTACTCCGACAATGAAAACAGAAATTGTCGGAGTGGTGGGACGTTTGAAAGCTTTATGGCTGGTTCAGGTTCTGGTACACGATTCCAGCCCTGTTTTGCCCTGAATCTTTCGTCGCAGACAAATTTGTGAATCGTTCACGATTTTGAAAGGTCGGCGACAAGACGAGGTCTTGTAATGTGACATGCTTGCGATCTGCTACGTTTTCGTCTGCGACGTTCGAAAACCCCACGACGAAAAGTTTGGCATGTCAGAATTTTTGGGGGAATCGCATGACGTATCCATTGCTGACATGAGGGAATCCCGCCCCCAGTTGCGGGAGGGAACCCCACGAACAGCTGGAGCTCACGCAAAGTGATTACCAACTGACTTCACTGCACTACGCTGAGTACACAGTAACTACTACAAAAATGAACACGATCAATAGCAAGAAGAATAATGCTAATAAAGAAAACAAGAGAAAATGGAACAACATAATGGAGACAACTTTGGTTGAAATGCGGCAGCAACGTCCCTGTATTTTCGACGTGTCCACAAAGGAGTTCCACGATAGGGTGAAGGGATACAGCCTGGCGAGAAATAGCCGCCGCCCTTGACCTACCTGGTAAGTTTGGATCATAAACCTCAAACCGCCAGCATAATGCCTAGTGATAGGCACTCGGGATCCATTGTTGACGCTCTGTTGCTAGGCTACGTTGTTGCTGCGGGTACTTTGTATCGCTCATGTCATGCGCAACGCAACTACTGTGAGGACGAGTTGCTGCATTGAGCAGATATAAAACTGGAACCTTTATGACAAAAAAGTAAAAAACATTTATGTCAGTTCTAAACCTTAGATTTTCTAAATATCTTGCAAACGTGAATGATACAAAGTAGAGCGCATCGCACCCTCGAATCTTGTAGTGTGGCCAGTCTTCCGACGAGACAAGGCCCGATTTCCTGGCTCTGTGATCGTATAGTGTGACTCGTGTACAGCAAGAGCCCTGGAATCGTGTAGTCTGAACCAGCTATTAGACATCAATGTCGGAGTGGGGGTATGTCGGAATGGAAGGCGGTCCCCTTACCATTCACAGACACTAGAATGAACGTGCTCATATTAACGTTCATCAGGCAGTAATACAGTACATTAAGTTCACCTGGTGCAGCTTGGAGCTGGACAGCTCGGTTACTCTATATCTAGATGGCGTTTCAATAGCCAACACTACCCTTATAGTAGGCTGGGGTTTAAGCCGAATTGCGATAGCTGCGGCTGCTACGTAAGCATTGTGACATCATAGCAGCGCGACACAGTGTAGTCTGCTAATCATTTCAATGAAAAAGAAGAACGCGACTCATTTTTTGTGCAACGTTTTCTTCGATAAACTAAGCTTTCGCTTTTGACAAACATGAAAAGAGTATGAGCGGCAGAGATTGACAGTAAATGCCAGCGGAAGAGGAAAAGGTAAGCAGTGTTGTCAATCTGGCAAAGGTTGTAGGCAATAAAGCTCCCTATTTGGACTGGTAGTACTTGGCAGACTGGCAATTGTAAAAGTAAATCTTTGTTCAAAAAGATTTGGCACTAATGGAGAAGGGCCTAGGCTTCAGATAATACCACATGTAGGGAACAGGCTCAAACTTAAAATATGGGCGTGGGTCAGATGCACCATTCTGTGTCACTCGTTTCAGACTTCATCTGTAGTCACAAACACTATTCTTGCACACGTAGCCTAGATTTCAAGGTACATCCATCATGGGTGCACTTATGGCTGAACGTGGTCGGAAGTGGCTATTGAATATTAAAATGTAGAACAGGAGGTAACTACAGACTGGTTGCTGGCCCTGCTCTGTCAGTCTTCCAGAGAGAAGAGGGAGAGAGCACGGTTAGGGTGAGGGCTTACCCTAACCCTATGCACACAGTCCTGAGAGACGGGGAGTCCTGCCTCTCAGGACTCCCTTGAAAAATAGGTTGTTAATCGCAATGGGATTCTCCTGGTTAAATAAAGGTTAATTAAAAAGGATGTGTGGCTGGCCTTGATCTTTCTCATTCTTCCAGAGAAGATGTGTGGCTGGCCTTGCTCTTTCTCACTCTCTCACTCATGGGGCCGTTTACTGTGTTTCGTGTTACTTTGTACTTCAGTGTGTTTGTAACCGGTACCTGGTGTCCTTTGATTAACACTACTACAGTATACAATCAATCAATGTATGGGCCAGATCGTCAGAAGATTCTAGTGTTTGTAAGGAGAGATATGGTACTGTCTGCACAAGAATGACACACGGGAGCAACGGATATATATTTCAAAGGTAAGAGAATTGTTTTATTATCTTATTTTCAATGTTGTTTCTTTTTTTTATGTAAATAGAAATGTTATAATCTATTAGAACATTTATTATAACATTTATATATCCAAATTATATATAATTGTAACTATATATAAAATAATTACAAAATTAAATGTGGGAAAAATAAATAAAATGATGTCAAATACCTCTCTTATTTATACCCTTTTTCCTACGTCAGTATATTACCTTTCCTGGTTCCATTTACTTAAACTAAATTTGCATCAGGTTTGTTCTACCTTTCAGTACTTTTAATTTAATTATGTATCTATTTAGTATTTAATTATTTATGACCACTTTTCCTTCCTTTTTGAAATTGAAATTTTTGGTTTATTATTGGTTCATATTTGGTTCATATTTTGTTTTATTATTCATGGCCACTTTGCTTATTTAAGATTTATTCATATATATTTTGTTTTGTTAGTAGATTTAGTTATATGATGCTAATACTGAAACCAGGAAGTTTCTAGTTAATCTTCTGGGGAAAAAAAAGACTCTGGAAAAGAGTCAACCCTTACAAAACAAAATATACAGGATTTCAAAATACCTCTGGCTAACACTTAAAACATCCCTCCATTACACATTTCAATAACAATATCAGTACACAGTAAACGTTTTGAACAGCCTATTCTAAAGATTTAGTTTGACTCAGTCCTTGTGGAAACTAATCCGGTTTGGTACGTGTGAAGAAAAAAATAAATAAATAAAAGTCTCTTGTCCCTACCACGCTGCAGAAACAATAAGAATTTGCCTATTTTATTCAGGGTTCAAAAGGGTCCCTCCAATGGGGGTAGCTTGCCAGTCTGCACACCACTGCCGAACTCCAGGGAGAGTGATCAGGATGCAGACGATCCAGGATCCAATCTTTCCAATCCACACAAAAAAACCCGGCCTTGACAACAAAGCCAAAAGACTATCTATTGTCTGTCTATGTAATACATTACAGATACTTTTCTATAAATCATATTTTAAGTAATTTAACAGTGTAAAACATAAATGATTAACACTTTTAACTCTCCAAATAAATCTGTTCAAATAAAACACTTCAAAACCCATTCAATTGTATTATCTTTGTGTTGTTACACCCAGTAAGCTATAGTTTAGTTACTGAAAGAATGATCATTTTAAAGCTAGCACCTTTAACTCAAAGCTTTACATCTCATATTGCTTTTCACCATAAGGCAATTTAACACAACTAGCAGCTTCACTGACACATCAACACACCAACATCACACAGTGAAGAAAATGCTTAACCCACCGTCAAAACTACAGTCTGCCCGCAGACCGAGCCTCACATCCCCTCCCCACATCAGTCACGGCACGCCAAGGAGCAACACCACACGCTATGCTAGAAGTTAGCAAGCAGCATTAGCTGCGGCCATTTATTAGCTTAGCACGTCATTTCTCATCCCAAAAACACAATTCTAATCCTAATCTTTTCACATGGAGACTCACCAAGGGTTTCGATTTACTGCACAGGCATTTCGGGACTTTTAGTGGCGGGGAAATCTCTCTTCTGTAGCTTATTATTCAAAAAAAGTTGCTAACGTTCAATCGCTTCTGTGGCTCGTCCCGAAAAGGATGAATCTCTGTAACCAGTGTTGCCAACTCTTCAGTAAGGAAAGTAGCTATTGGCTCTCCTAAAAGTCGCTAGAAGTCGCTAGATGACGTCATCGCCTAATTTGCATAACCAGAAGTAAAAAACAAAAATACAAATGAACTTCTCAGTTGATTTTCTTTTTTTGAATGTCACAATTCCAACCCTCCTCCTTCATCCGGGTTTAGGACCGGCAAAAGTGACCAAAAAGGGACACTGTGGCGGAGTTACTTAGGTTGTTTTTTTTTTTTTTTTAATTTATATTTTTTTCCATTTTTGTTTTAATTAAGTTTGGTTTGGTTTTTAACTTTATGGTCCACTTAGGAGCCTAACAAGTCACAGTAAAACATTTACATTTTTAAACATACATTTTTTTGTATACAATATAAATTAACAATCTAAATGGACCCACTCTTGCAGCGTTAGTCCTTCTAAAGTTATTTTTTAATTTTTTTTAATTTTAGTATTATATTTATATTCTTTTATTTTGTTTTTCTTAAGTTTAGTCTTAACCTTATGGTCCGCGTAGGAGCCTACAACTGGTCACATTTAAACATGAACATTTTTAAACATAACATATTTTTGTATACAATATGCATTAACAATCTAAATGGCCCACTCTGGCAGAGTTAGGCCTACTAAAGTTTTTTTTTTACGTTTTTTTCTTTTTTATTGTTTTTTTTGTTTTTGAGACCTCCCTCCACACACAGACAGGCTGTGCTAGCTCACAGAACCAGTGAGTCATCGTCACTCTGGTCAAGGCTCTCTACTGCAGGTTCAGCTGAAGGAGCTACCTTGAATGAATAAGCAGCCGATGTTCCAAAAAGCTTCAAAACATGATCAGGCAGCTGGTGCTCAAAGCAAGCATCACCTGACAGCTTTAATCCATATCGGATGTATAGGATGGAGTTTATGGTCTGCAAGGACATCCGGTTCCTGAGTTTGCTTTTTACCGCACATCTGGCTGAACATTCTCTCAAATTCAGCATTCGAGTGTGGCAAGGACAACAGACACAGCAGCCATGGCAAGTTCCTGAAATGGGTTGATACCAGCTGCGTCCCTGAACTTCCAGATCTCACTCCAGAAGCCCAGTGTGTTTTTTTTTTCTCCATCCAGTCACTGAGATGGATGGCACGCCATTGCTGGACAACCTTGTCGATGACTTCAGGTGCGTAGCCAAGGAGCTTGGCTATTTTCACCATTTCTCCAGGGCTCTTGCTGTACTTAAGAGTTTCCTCTTTCGGACATTGTGTTCATCGTCAGGCGCGAGGTGGAGCTCAGCTGCCTTTGAGTCAAAGAGGTAACCAAGGTATGGTATTGGACTGATGTATCCAGCTATTGGCCCTTTGAGAACATCAACCTTTGCCAGTGGATTCAGGACCCTGCTGCTCACAGACTTGATGAGGCTTACCAAGCTGTAAAGTAGCTTAAGATGATCTACCTGCTCTCCCTCAAAAGTCTTCATGGCCAACTGTACCTCACCCAGCACTGACTTCAAAAAAGTCAAGTACAAGACATTTTGAGGATCACTGTACATGGAGTATAAAACCTCAGCCATGTAGCAGTGTTCACTGGACTTGGTCACCTCAAAATGCAGCTTAAGCTCCTCCCACTGGTCCAAATTGCGTGACACTGCGGGTTCAATGGAGAGCCAACGTGTGGCACACACCTTTGTAATTTGTAAGGGTTTCTCCCCACAGTTAATGGTCTCGTAAATGGCCTTGTAGGCCTTCCTGCGTTTGGGAGACACTGAAAACCATTTATATGTCTCCCTTACCAGATACTCCACACTGCGTGGGTTTGTGTCATTGGATGCATGAGTAACCGCAAGCTGCAGGGAGTGACACACACATCGAATGGGGACAAGGTCTTTAAGGCCATACTCGTGTTTGAGAACTGTATGGACCCCATTATTTATCCCTGTCATTACAGAGGCATTGTCAGTGCCTATCCCTAGGAGTTTCTCTTTAACAAGAGCACTTTTCTAGAAAGCTAGGAGGGAGCAGTGTTCAGCAATTGCTAACACTATAGTAGCCTCAGCCTTTTTGGAGCCATCAATTTTGCTTACCATAAATGGCAGCGTTGTTTGAGCTGAACTGTAAGGCTTTGCCTTTTGAATATGTTTTTGGGTTGAACTGTGTTTTTTTACATCACTGATTTTGGCACAGAAATCTACCTTGCAATAGCTACAGTATGCTTATTTATCGTCTCCAAAAAACGGCTTTAACCAGCCCTTAAAAGCAGTGTTTGCTTCCCACTCTTTTCTTTATTTTTGTTGGTAATGTTTTGACTGCGACATGGTAAAGACACACACACACACACACACACACACACATACACACAGTGGACAGGGTGAGGTGAGTAAGTGACTGAGCCTGAGGCAGTGTGAGTAGGGTGACCAGGCGTCCGGCTTTAGGCTGGACAGTCCGGATTTTCAATGCCCTGTCCAGCGTCTGGTGCAGCATCAAGCCGGACGCGTATTTGTCCTCCTTTTTGAAGCACTAGGCTTGAAGAGCGGAGTTTTTTCATCTTTGCTGGGCTGCAGCACAATATCCAATCATAGACTGTAAAAAATGCATCCAACGCAGTAACATATCTGGTCTAACAATTGGTGGGTAAGAGCGGTGTCAGATGACCTGCTTATCATTGTTTAAAAAAGTAAACAAGGGTACTGCTGCAATGTCATATGACAATGACAGAAAGTTAGCATCATGAAAAAACGCAAGACCTCATTTAATTCTGAATGGACAAAAAAGCATGAATTTATAACGAAAAGTAGTCGAGACTCATTCCATGGCTTCTGCACACTTTGTCGATGCGATGTCGACGTAAGCAGTCAGGGGAAAGCTGCAATTGAACGGCATGCGGGTACCGATAAACATAAAAGTAATAAACGTGCGGCAGGTACCTCTTCAATAAGGAAATTTTTCCGTGAAGTTTCGTCACCCCTGGATGACTAAATAACCGCTGCGGAGCTGTGCAAGGTGTACCATGATGTAAAGCATCACCAGTCCTACAGAAGTGTAGACTGCGGCGTGAAAGTGGACCGGGAGATTTTCAGTGACTCGCCCACAGCTAAAGGGATGACCTGTGGCCGAACAAAAGCCAAGGCATTGTGCCAGAACGTCATCGCTCCCTATTCGGTACTGTTACATACCTACTACATAAAAGAAAACAACCTACCCTTTTCCATGGCAACCGACGCCTCAAATAAAAGAACAACCAAGTGTTTTCCCATTGTGGTAAGGTATTTTCACTTTGATGAAGGCATCCAACATGTCCTGTTGGATTTTTATAGTGACCGCAACAAAACGTCAGAAGCCATAATAAACCAGCTGCTGGCAAAACTTGAGATGTCTGGCTTAGAGGTGATAAACATGTGTGCCTATGCAGCAGACAATGCCAGTGTCAATTACGGCAAACATAACAGTGTGTATCAGAAGCTGAAACTGAGCCCAAAAGATGTGCTCCCTGCAAACTGTTTGGCCCATATTCTGCATAATGCAACCAGATATGCAGCAAGAAGCCTTGATGTTGATGTGGAAAATGCTGTGCTGAAGGTTTACGGCCATTTCAGCATATCAGCAAGCAGAACAGCACAATTTAAGGAATTCTGTGAGTTTGTAGAGGTGAAGGAATGCAACCTGCTGCGGCATGTTGTCACCAGGTGGTTGTCCCTGCTGCCATCCATTGACAGAATCCTGAAATATTGGAAGGCCCTGACCAGCTACTTCCAGAGTGAGGGTGAGGTGTGTGCCAGAATTTTGTGGAGATGTTTTGGAGAGGAAAGAAATGAGGTGTCAGAGACATATTTTCTGTTTCTCAGCCATGTTCTTAAGGTGTTCTCCGACACGATCAAAGCACTTGAGGCAAAATCCTTCAGCATTAGATCGGTGTTTAAGGTAATGACTGAACTAAAACAAAAGCTGGAAAGAAGGATGAAGGTTCTTTGGGTTTACTGTCAACACCAAACTGTAGCAGCTGCCCCCTTGCCAGTCAAAAAAATGCTTTTTTATGAAAGAACAAAGAAATACATCAGTGAAAGATATGACTTCTCTGACACAAGCTTTCATAGCAAGGTGGCCAAGCTTGGCCTCACAACTGCTGTGCCATTTGAAGACTACAGTGCTGCTGTCCAGGCCTGCAATCTGGACATTGATATGGATGGACAGGAAGGAACCTTCCACCATGGCATATTCCTCCATTGATATGGAGGAATATGCCATGGTGGAAGGTTCCTTCAGTTCACCAGAAATGGAAGGTTGCCACAGTGAGGAGCGATATTTGAAACTGTTCTCCAAAGCAGATGTACCACTTGTGAATCTCAGGAAGGTCAGCGCCTATATTTTCTCCATCCCATGCAGCAATGCACACACAGAACGTGTCTTTTCAATGATGACAACTGCATAGAGAAATGAGAGGAATTGTCTGGATGTGGACAGTGTCAAGGCTGAGCTGCAAGTGTGTGTCAATTTCACTTATCCCTGCACATTGATGTACAAGAAGTTCACTGGAAACAAAAAAATCTTGGATGCAGCCAGGAAAGAACAGAAGTATTGCAGATAGACAATCAACTATTTTGGTGAGTACACTAACCTTATGATTTCACTGATGGGCTACATGAAATACGTATATTTATTGGGTTGAAAACAATAAAGATTTTGGAAGGTTGATAACTATATTGTTGCTATGTTGTTATTCGTACCAGTCTCTGCAGGATATAAAAAAACCCAGGGGCAGTGGAGGCTTGGAAGCCATGATGACAGAGGGGCTGTTGATCCTGAGCTGCTACAGAGGGTGAATGTGGTGTCCCTAAAGACAGGTCTGCTGCACACACACAGTCACTGAAGACAAGTCCCCAAAAGACTGAAGCACTTTAGAAGTGCTATACTTTTTGAGCAGTTTAATGTATTTTTTTTAATAATCTCTTTTGTTGTTTACATAAAAGGTTATTTAGGCTTTTTTAAAAGCATTTTTTTTTTATTGTGTATGTTACCTGTTAATTGTTTTTTACATTTAAGTCCACACATGTTATGCTTTGTGGCACTCTGCACTTTAAAAGATTAATCTCAGTGGTCACTTTTTGAACAGCACAATGTATTGAATAAATGCAAATACTGTGAACACCTTTTGACTTTTCATTAATATTTTTTCCTTTTCAGCTAGACAAACATCTTTAAACCACTCAAATTTGTACTATAAATGAGTATACCAGAGTCCTATGTACACCGTAGTAATTTATTGATATGCCGCATAATGTCCTCCTTTTTGGTGTTATGGAAATGGTCACCCTAACTGTGAGTCAAACTGTAACACAGCGATTTATTATTTTATTTAGACAAAGAAAATATTACATTCTCCCGCCTTGACTGTACGTCAGGGGGCGGGATCAGTCGGCGGCGGCGGCTTGCTGGCCGGGACGGATTAATTTGTAGCCCGGATGCCGAGGCGTGAACGTCTCCTCTTAGCTCCTGCTAACAGAGCAGCTGGGAGGGACTGCTGCGCGATGACTGGGCTGCCTGTAAGTGCTTTGAGACGGGGGAGGGGCCGCGCAGGCACCTGCTCGTTGTGAAGAGGTAATAGCGATACGTGCTTTCTCCTCAAAAAGTCGCCAAAAGTCACCAATAACAGCAGAAAAAGGAGCTTGATTTGTCGCTTGTCGCTGTTTTGAAAAAAGGTTGCCAAAGGGGTCTGAAAAGTCGCTAAATATAACGACAAAATCACTAAATTGGCAACTCTGTCTGTAACTGCCGTCTGCTGATGGTTAAAGGCGGGTCTAATTTCTGATTGGCTAACTAAGCCAAAACAGTTGCCATGCGACTTTGTTGGTTGACAGGTGATTTAACAAATCACACCATATCATTTAGACACAATAGATTAAATGCATTTATTTGCAATATTTTCCATTATATTATATCCTTTATCTCATTCTGTGTCACTATACACAAGCCATGCATTTTTTATTGATTAGTAACAAATATTTGAATGGGTTGTGATTTAAATCTAATTAATTGAAAAGGCGTTATGTAAACCTGGGTAACACGTTGGTGAGTTAAAATCCTTATTTTCAGAAATAACATCACCCACACAATCCACAAGTCATTTCCCTTCTAAAGAAAATCCGGCAAACAGAGTAGATCCAGTGTTGCTCTACTGCTAGAGGGCCAGTCAGTGAGAGTGCATGTTGGGGAACGGTTGAATTAGCCTCTGACTTGATGAGAACGCACACATTTAACTGGAGCCAGGCGGTGTGTGGGTGAAAGGGGTGTAGAGCCACATGGGTTTTTTCCCCCTTCCAACCCAACTGTTGGAGTATAGGTAGACAAACTATAATTATAATTGTACGTTGTACATTTGGTTTTATTTCTGTGTAGTGTGTGTCACACATTTGTTATAATTTAGGCCAAATCAGCATCATTCACGACTCATGTGTCGCCACCTGCAAGTTAAATCAACAGATTGATCACGTCACATCACTGCAAGATAAAACAACAATGGTGCTGATATAGAAGGCTGTCCTTGTATCTGTTGGTCAAATATTTCCCTTGCTTACAATCCTTTGAACCACTCTCTGTCCCTCACACACATTATGTGATTGTGTAATGGGCTCGCTAGCCAAGCAAGCTAACTATCCACTCAGTTAAACATTTCCCAAAAAACTCCACAGCGTGTTGAGGACTACTCATGTAGTTTAATGGTAATTTCGTGAAACTGTAAACACAATACAAACATAAGGTAAGTATTAATAAAGCTAAACAGTAAGCATAAAGAAGTAAATCTATAATTCAACACATGGAAAATAAAGATAATACTTACAGACGTTGCTTTAACAAACAAGAAGATGTAGTACTGCATCTTAATGGAAGAGCTGATCAAGCTGTCGATCCTGCATGCTCTCTATGTGAATAACGTGCTTGTGACTTCCGGTCACCTAACTAGCAGCCCCTCCCTTAGAGCATTCCCTCTTAAAGGTACAGGCACCTATGCCACATACATTACAAAAAACACACTTTCAATGCCAGGGGCAGAACAGATTGTGTTTTAACACAACTCACTCACAAACTAAACAGGAAACAAGGTGTGTGTGTGTGGGTGTGTGTGGGTGTGGGTGGACGGACTCTGGGTTATGGTGAGGCTGAACTATTATTTGCATTGAATCAGTGTGCACCGGTTAAACCAGCCGTCACCACACACACTCTCCTGCATGGAAGCATGTTACACCTCCTGCTCTGTATCACTATACTCAACCTCTGCAATGAACCGGTTTTAACACCACCAACCTGCGTCCATGGTCCGGAGGAGCCAAATACAAGCCACCTATGTGGTGTCGAGCATGGACATTACTACACATACATTCCGGGAGATTAAAGAAAAAAAGGAGAAAAGAAAATGAAACCCAAGAGAACCTAAATACAAAACAGCAATATATAATGGTGGGTTGCTCTCCATCAGTCTGGTGAACAATAGATTAGCTATTTTGGAGTGTGATTATTCTATCTGTCCCCACCTCGGTCTTTGTCATACTCTCAGTATGTCTGCTGGAGAGAAAGAGGGTTTATATATTGCGGGGACCGCCTTCCTTTCAGACATAACGTCCACTCCGACATTGACGTCTAATTGTCGTAGTGGCGGCACTTCCATGTTGCTTCCTTGTTGCATGATAACTATGATCTTCTTAACTGTTAAACCAAACAAATTATAATTGATGGAGACTTACGCAGGAGTGTGTGTGGTTTATTGCTGGTTTAAGCAGCCTCACCTGGCACTTGTCAGACTAATGGGACTCTAGGTCTTGGTGAGGCTGCACACCTGTATTATTATTATTATTTTATTTATTTAACCTTTATTTATACTCGAAAAATCAACTCATTTGCAATGATGATGAGTCAAACAAATGCAAAGCAAAAACAACAATACATACACAATAAACCATGCAAATACACCAAAAATACAATAACTGATGAAGAGAAAAACAAAAAAAACATTTACAAAGAGATACGTAGACTGGAAAAAGTTATATAGCTTCATTAAAACAGTTACAGGTAGAGTTTGGCAGATTTAAGATATTTCTAAATTGGTTAAAGGATATGATGTATTCATTTTAATTTGTTGCTGCAAGTTTTTCCAGGAGTCAGGGGCACTGAAGCTAAAAGCTGTCTTTCCAAGCTCAGACTTGACTTGAGGAACATGAAGCATGAGCATGTCAGTGGAGCGTGTGTGAAAAAGCCCATCTGAAATTTGCAGCATTACAGTCAAATAATGAGGAAGCCTACCGGACAGGGCTTTATAAATAAAAATGTGCTTCAGGTCTTTCTTCAGAGATGACCACCCAGCCTTTCCATATAATACACAATGGTGTGTGTGATAGGCGTCTCCTGTGATGGACCTTAAAGCAGAGTGAAAAACGGAGTCCAGGAGGTTAAGACATGAATGTGATGCATGCCGGTAAACCAAATCACCGTAATCAAGGACAGACATGAAAACTGCCTCAATAATCCTTTTCCTACTAAATAAAGGGAAGACGGTTTTGTCCCTATAAAAATAGCCAGTTTTTTGTTGCAATCGACATACAATTTTTTTTATGTGAAAATTAAAAGTGAGTTTATCATTATCCAGATGCCGAGATAATTATATTCTGTGACTCTTTCGATTTAAAATCCATTCTTTGTAAAAATTGTGAAATCATCAAAATGTGTAGTTCTTGCTCTGGAGAAGCACGCATATTTAGTTTTGTCTGTATTAAGAACAAGCCTGAGGACCACTAGGCAGTCCTGCAGGGTGTTAAAAGAGAGAGGTTCTGAATAGATTGGGGCACTGAATTGGAAATGCAATACAGTACTGTGTTGTCAGCGTACAGATGGGCGTGACAATTTTGTAGCTATGAAACAATGTTATTGATATAAATTGTAAATATAACTGGATTGAGCCCTTTGGGACACCATTTGTAACTGTAGCTTCCCAGTTTAAATGATTGCTGTCTATCAGAAAGATAATTGCCGAACCAGCTACATGCAGAATGATCAAAACCAATGTCATGCAGCCTCTGTAAGAGCAAATGGTGGTCAACAGTGTCAAAGGCCTTCGAAAGATCAATAAAAAATTGTCTAATTGTCTAATGCTGAAACAATGTTGTTTATAACCAAAGTGACAGCAGAGATGGTACTGTGGCCCGCCCTGAAACCAGATTGTAATGGGCTCAAAATGGAAGCACTGGAGAGAAACGTTTTTAACTGATTATTAATCAGGGATTCTAGGATTTTTATCAGGCATGGGAGTTTGGATATTGGCCTGTAATTATTAAGATTATTTTTGTCACTGTCGGACTCGTGTTAATTTAGGCTACAGTATGGGACATTATGGGAAAAGGTGCACTGTCCGGTGCCTGGAAACATCTACACCCCCTGCATATTTTATTTGAGGTTTTGTTTATTGATTTATTTGAAGTTATGCTGTGACTGAATATGTACATGCAGAATGAAAGGAATTAAGACATAGTTATTGTAGAATTGTCAGGAGTTATGGGGATGCCACACACAGGCACATAGGGGCAGCCCGCGGGGGGTTTTAGCGGTCCTGAGGAAAGCGTGACTGTTGAGAAAGTTAACTAGAGAGCTGTATATGAAGAAGTGTGGTCATCCGACCGTATGTTTAATGTGTTGCAGACCGACGACAATAAATGCCACGTAAAGTCATCCCAACGTCTGATTAATCCAACCATAAGTGTGATACATCACCACTTTTATGTAAGGGAATTAACTGAGCTTTTTTCCAAATTTTAGGAACTATACCAGAGGAGATGGAAAGATTAAAAATATGGGTTATTTGTTTTGATATGATGTGAAGTGCAGAGAGCTTGATTGACAACGGGTCCAATTTGTCCTCTCCCATATACTTCTTGGGGTTGATGGCGAGGAACGCATCTACAACAACACTTGTGGGTACTGGAAAAGGGGTAAAAAGAGGATTTTGAGAGACAGGCGGTATGTTATTACTGGTTGTTGGAGGTGTACATCTTCCATTTTGAAATGCAGCTACAAAATGTTCATTAAAAGCTAAACCAATATCCTTCTGTTAATTTAGTGTGTGATCATTTATTTTTATCTGAATGGGAACTGTACTAGAATTGTATTTATTGTAGTTCACAGCCTTCCAAAATAGTGCAGGGTTTGAATAGCAGTTGGAGATTAAACCAAGGTTATACTCAGATTTAGCCTTCCTTACCATGGTTGTGCACCTATTTCTGAGTTGTCTAAAAACAGTCCAATTGGAATTTTCTGCGGAGCGTCTTGCTGGAGACCCGGGGCCGGATTCACAAACATTTTCTTAAGATAAAACTTACGAAGATTAAGAAAAAGAACAAGAAGTTCCTAAGAATCTTTTTAAACGCTATTCACCATTTTTTTCTTAAGAATTGTCGTTTGTCTTATGAACTTCTTTGTTTTCTGACTTAAGAAGTTCTTAGATTGTTAACGTAGTAGAGGAATGCATGTGAATGCATAATGTTCATCCTCGTGCGCTCTTGTTGCTCGAGCAGCGGAGGGGCCTGGCCCCGTTGCTATGTCACCTGTACTTTGTTGATGTTTATGTTTTGGGTCTCGCGGAAAATAAACCGTTAATTCTGTGGAGTTACTATACTATTATTATTACTACTATATTAGTACCGTTCGGAATAAGTTTGTTGTTGAATAAACCCTGGATTTGACATTGCCTCGGCCTTGTATCTGAGAACGTTACAGCCTACTTTGAAAATTCAGATTGCGCGAAGAAATGGAGGTCAACAGTGCCAAGCGCAGCAAAAACTTTTCGAAACAGAAGTTGGAGGAGGTTGTTTCAAGGCGAAAAATATTAATGGGAAGGTTGGATAATGTAGTGACAGCAGATAATAAGAAGAGGGCGTGGGCGAAGGATATTGGTTTAGGATAATGTAGGATATTGGTTTAGGATAATGTAGTGACAGCAGATAATAAGAAGAGGGCGTGGGCGAAAGTTGCCCAATCGGTGTCCCCAGTGGGGGGATGGAGCGCGATGTGAGTGCTATTAAAATAAAATGGGCCGACGTAAAGTCCCTCGTCAAAAAAAAAGCTGCTGAGAGGGCGAGGGAGATGAAGAAGACAGGAGGTGGGACGTCCTCTGTGAAACTTGACCTTGGAGGAGAGGATTTTGGAAGTGACAGGGGAATCGCTGGTAAGAGGAGTTCAAGGAGGGGTGGACACTGGAGACCCCGGCGGAGACAACAGCTGTATGCAGCTTTTACAGCAGATGCAAACAGGTAAGCTCACAAGCGACTGTCACTAGCTGTTAGCTATTGATCATTACGTTGATCCCGTTGATTAAGCTTCTTTTTTTTCCCTTAGGCCTTTAGACTAGTAGGCTACTGTGTGAACAGAGCCTGCATTCTACTACCTAACTAATGGCCCAATGTTCCTGATTCTGATGCTTTTCTGTAGATACTATGGTGGTCCTTGATGTTCTTCCCAACCAAGCTGGATCTGCACCCACCCAAGTCATCGTACCCCCCCACATTGAACTTGAAGTTCAACAAAATGTAAGTTTATAACTGTATCAGACACTGACTACCACACCATACATTGTGATATTGTTCAGGAAAACTGGCTCCCTGGGCCATCCAGCTATTCAATGTCAAACAAAAGAGGATGAAATGGACTTTTCAGCATGAGTGTCTTTCTGCCCCTACCATCCAGTGTTGGGCGAAATGTGTCACAAAAGTAGTGTAATTGCAGTTATGTATTGCTGTTTGCTGTAACGCAGTGAAACAGTAGCCTAGGCTGTTATTGAATTTGATTTCCTAGGTGAGATGACTGCAGAGATGGAAATCTCAGTTCTCACCGTCATTGGAAGGCTTTATTATCCCTCCTCTTTACAATCTGAGTCCTAACATTTACCCCTGTTGGCTTTACAATTGAATTGAACCTTCTGCTGTTCTTTTTGTTCTTACAGAATTCCGAAGAAGAGCTTACTCTGTCACAACTCATTTCAGAGTCCATCCTCCAGCCCACACCAGTAATGACACACAGCATGGAGGACATGATCTTCTTTCAAAGAGACCTTTTGGAGGAAGTGTGGCTACTGAGAAGAGTTCAAGAGCAACTTTTACTGGTGGAGAGAGAGAGACTGCTCTTGGCCAAAGCCAAATTTGAGCTTAAAAAAAAGTATTACTAAAAAAAAGTATTACTCTTTTTTTAAAAAAAGAGTATTAGTAAATAATTAATAATAAAAAAAAATAGCTCATATAGATTTTCAGGTGTTTATTATTATTTATTTATTTGACATGAATCTCCTCCTCACAAGGTCTTGTCTAACTTCAGTGCCGTTATTACATGGGGCGGGGATGGGGCAATCTCCCTCTGGTTCATGGTTGTCTGGAAAATCAGGAAGAGGCAGCCGGTACATCATGCAGATGTTATGTAGGATGAAGGCACAGGTGATGATTTTACAGCCCTTTTCAGGGATGTATTGGAGCACTCCACCAGAGCGGTCAATGCATCTCAATCTGGATTTCACAACCACAATGCATCTCTCCACAACACTCCTAGTTTTGCGTTGTGCACGGCTGTAGCGCTGTTCTGGCTCTGTTGCTGGGTGGAGGATTGGAGTAGTCAACCATGATCATAGAGCGTAGCCACTGTCACCTTTCATTGGCTAGGAAAGTAGTTAGGTCAATTATTGAAGTATTATACAGTAAATCATTTTTTGTAGTTTTTTTAGTTTAGTCTAATTTAAAATTCATCACTAGTTACTCACCTAACAACCATCCATCTGGCATTTCTCCTTCATTAAATTTTATGCCTGTTCCCAAATTCATCAATATGAAGGAGTCATGGGTACTACCTGGCCACCTTGCCACAAGGTCAGTAACCCTTAGTGTTGCAATACAGATCACCTGAGTGTTAATGGAGTGGAAGTTCTTTCTATTGACAAAGCCATCCTCCTCATCACTTGGTGCCTATGAAATGAATATGTTAGTTAGCACATTAATCTCCACGTAACACACGCATATATATATACTGTATATATTCAACTAAATTATTTTTTATAAACAACAGAATACAAAGCATAATGGATCCAAAATAACAAGAAAACAAGGATAAGTTTTTGTACATTATCATACTTTGATTGCAATATGTGTCCCGTCAACTGCTCCCAATACGTTTGGAATCCCTGCTATTTCAAAAAATTGCTGTTTGGTTCTAATGTATTCTGCGTCTGTTCCTGGAAACTTGATGAACTGCCATGCTCTTCTACAGAGTGCATTTGTAACATCTCTGACCACTCGGCTAACGGATGATTGGCTCACACCCAGGGTGCCCCCCACCACCATTTGAAAAGACCCAGAGGCAAAAAATCTCAGGGCAGCCATAATTTGTGTTACAACTGGAAGTGGTGACGACCGCCTTGTTTTCCTTTTCAGGTCATTTGAAAGCATATCTGCTAAATAAATAATTGCAGGCCTAGGGAGCCTATATTGTCGAATCAACATGTGATCAGGGAGTATAAGCGGATCCATTCTGTCTCTCAATGGCCTTGGTGAATTTTCTTCCCTAACTGCCACCCAAATAACTTCCATCTAAAATAAAGAGTAATATGTTTTCAGTGACTTGGCCTACTGAAATGATCAAATAGTCTACAAAATAAATAAATACAACTGCCTTCTTGATATACTTAAGAGAAAATTGAAGTATAATCAAACATCCTTGATAACTATTACTTCTCAACACTGTCTGGTATTATCAATAGGCCTACTAGTTACTGACACAGAGTTTAGGCCCATTTCATTTTCAATTGTCAAAATAGTTTTTTTTGATAAAATAAAACTACTATGACAAGCTTAAATTCACAACATTGTTTAACATATAGTCTTGGGTTAAGCAATATATTAATGAATTCATATAAATGTCATATAGATATGTTTAAGGAAAGACTTACCTTTTCACTTCAGCTGGTTTAAGACTGGTGAAGGGTTATCTTAAAGTTGTGAAGAAATTCAAGAACTTTGTCTTCAAGAATCTCATTTGTTCTTAATTACTCTCTTAGGAAAAAACTTAAGAAGAAAGTTAGGAAAAAACGCGAGTAAAAAATATTAATCTCTTCATGAATATCAAATCTTCTTACATTTTATCTTCAGAACACAGTTAAGAAAAAAGTGCTACTTAAGAACTTTTTTTTTCTTAAGAATGCTTTGTGAATCCGGCCCCAGGCTTTTCAGCTCAATCGTAAACCAGGGGTTTGATCTATTTTTCACCCTGTGTTTTTTAAGGGTTGCATGCATGTTGATAATTGAGGTTAAAGTATTGATGAAATATTCTAAGGCTACTTCAACATTCAAAAATTCAGTTGTGAGATAAATGTCACTATGACGTAGATCATTTAAAAATGCTTGCTGACTAAAACCTTTAAAATTACGCTTAATCATGATTTAAGGTTGTGATCTTTTTAAATGAATGCTTCTGATACAGGCCACTGGGCAGTGATCACTAACGCCAAGGTCAAAGACACCAGCAGAAACTATTTTATCTATCTTGTTGAATACGATTAAATCAATTAAAGTTCATTTGGCTGTTTTTTTTAGATTAGATCTTATGGGCTCGGTTATTAATTGTGTAAGATTTAGGTTGCTACAGATTTATTTGAAAGATTCAGAGGCATCAGAAAGCCAATCAATGTTAAAATCACCCATCACAATTACCTCTCTATTTACATATGAAGAGAGCATATGTGCTAGATCGATTAAGGAGCTAGTTACAGCTGAATGGGGCCTATACACAC
This sequence comes from Pollachius pollachius, assembly GCF_949987615.1. Lineage (NCBI taxonomy): Eukaryota > Metazoa > Chordata > Actinopteri > Gadiformes > Gadidae > Pollachius > Pollachius pollachius. The sequence goes on along the minus strand of NC_136948.1, from coordinate 21,022,699 downwards.
CAATTACAACAATACAATAATTTGACGACAAGGACAATTGCAATTCTAGCGCAATGAATTCAAAGCAGTTTGGAACAGAGACAGCATGTAATAAAGTAACAGAATAACAGGATTTTAGAGCTTGACACATCTTCAAACTCTAATAGACTGGTTTCCAACATCACCATACTGTGCCCTTGCTATAGACGAGCCCATTAAAAGCCACCAAGGTGGCATGCAGCATCGATATTGCAACAACCATTATTACATTAGGCTTGGGTCCATCTGCGTTCAAGGCTGCCTCTCAAACTGATGAATCCAGCGTTCTGTATTGCATACATATACACATGTATTATCAGCATAATAGCTCTTTGTCCTAATCAATAGTGATCATGAACTACAGCTGGATTCCGTCAAACTGTCTCCCTTCAAAGTTAAGCCTATTCTTTTTTGGATGCTAAATAACTTTCATTAGAAAAGTAATAAATACAACTTTCATTATAAATTATAATGCTTTCATTCCATGACATGGGAGGGAAAAACGGGAGTACAGCGGAAAGAAAAGGTAGGTAAAAAGTCTGACTGAGAGGGGATTGGGTTCTATTAGAAAGAAACATTGCAAAGACGAGAGAACACTTGAGTACCTCTCCCTTCTCTCCCTGGGATTCATGTTGATTTACTGTAGAATGATTTCCTGCCTTTTTTGCATAATCGCTTGAAGAAGTAAACTGGGAAATTACTAACACTTGCCACGGCCGTGCATAAAACAGGAAACATCCAAACAGAGAGAGAGGGAAATGAATAAATTGCATGAACAAAGGTGGTGCATCAACTTGTGTGTGAGTGAGGGTGAGTGTATGTGCATGTGTTCATGCGTATGTTATTTAACAAGACTCCACTCACACTGAGGCAGACCAGCTCAAATCGATCACAAAGAATATTGCATGGGGGAATGTGAGCATCTGTTGGGGCTGTGGATACCAAAAGGAGCGGACACAGGACAGTGTGTGCATGGAAGGGGGGGGGGGGACTTGGAAGCTAATAAATCGGTATCTTCAAAAGGAACAAAAATTGGCACACTAATTGAGCCTCATTCGAGCTAGTAGGCGTGGTCATGAGTCATGATCCATGGAGACGGCCATGTTCCTGGCTCAGCAACGTAAATGGCTTCCCCTCAAGAATGCATCCCCAGAGTATTGTCCCGTTGCTGAATTCAGCATGGAGTGGGCATTAATCTCAAGGGCTTGTCCAACACACACACTCACACACACACACACACACACACACACACACACACACACACACACACACACACACACACACACTCACTCTTTTGCCATCGTCTCATTTTCTCTCCTCAAACACCCACTATATCAAACATGGTTATGCACATCTGAGCTCCCTCTGTCTGGCCCCTTTTTTTGTATATTTCTTTTTCTGGCCCCCAATGACTTCTGTTTGAAGTTGAAGGAGCTGCAGGACTTTTTTTTTAAGTGACTCCTCTCTGTGTCGTGGTTAACAGAAGAAGCAACTCGGGGTGTATTTGACCGTGTAGTGAAGTCTTGAAGGGGGTTCCTCAATTCAAACAGACTCCTAATGAGGGAGTGGGATGTGCTCAGGGAGCCAACCCGCCCCACTAAACCACGTTCACAGATTCTGCCCGACAACGCAAGAGCCAATATGAATATCAGGCGCACACACACACACACCCATGCCAAGTCGCACATCAACACACACATGCACACATGCGCACAGACACCCACGGATTTGCACGCATGCACACACGCATGCACACACACAAATGCACGCACAATCACACACTCCCGATTTACATTCTCGTTTTGGAATAAAGTTACAGATTTAAAGTTACTCAATTAGTTACCTAATCAAACAAGGATTTGAGGTATTTATAAGGTCAAAGTAGCAGTGTAATTATTAACTTACATTTTACTTTTTCCTTTTCTTTCTATGGCAGCCAAAAGGGACTTGAAGTTGACTGTTTGAATACAGAGCTCACCTTTCGTCTTTCAATGTTATTTATTCCTTTTCTCTTTTTCTTTCTTTGTGAAACTCTTTGGTTGAAGGGTGTTCACACCTCAACAGTTCGGGATTTGTTTTTTATTTCCATTTCACTTCTGCATTCTACAATATGGTTTTAAATGTCGCTTTTTCATAGAGACTTCTAGAAAAAGGGACAGGGAGATGAATTACTTTTGTACACCACTTCTGATAGCTTTGTAGTGTGTGTGTGTGTGTGTGTGTGTGTGTGTGTGTGTGTGTGTGTGTGTGTGTGTGCGTGTGTGTGTTTGTGTTTGTGTGTGTGAGAGAGTGTGTTTTTTTGTGTGTGTGCACAGTTTGGTTCTCCTATAAGGTTAGGGTGTTTCTGTAATGGGAAACCCTTGGTACTGTATTTGCAATTCAGGTCTACGCAAATTATCTTGACCTGATTTGCCCTATCAATAGACCACAACCACGATTAAAATAGCCGGTTGGCTAGCAGCGGCACATTTAACGAACTGTTGATTGATGTGCAATATACCTAATGAACTCATGAACTAGAATAAACTATTGAAGCAGTTGGATGATTTCATGAATGCCTTCTCTCTCTCGCTCTCTCTCTCTCTTTTTATTACAAGAGAGAGTTGATGGGTAGGGCGGGGAGGTTTGGGGGTCTTAAAGACCTTAATACTTTTGAAGAGAACATGGGGTAACAGGGAGATGGGAGAGACAGATGAGAATGTGATAAAGAGAGGCCAGGCACACACAAGATGCAGAGAGAGAGCAAGCGAGATAGATTGGTATAAATATGACTGTAATATGACATAAAAGGACCAGACAGATGGGATGGGAGGAGATGAAAAACATAAAGAAGCTGCTCTGCAGTTTTTAGGTTTTTGTTTAATGCATGTTTGACAGAAATTACCAAATGATATATTTCGGAATAATACTCAACACCTTTTTTTGTATCTGAAGAGATTATGAGGAACCTTTAGAAAATAAGGATTATTATCTTAAATTATTAGTATAGTAGTATTATCTACTCTAAGAGGCAAAATGTTAACATCTAAGTGTGTCTTCTCAGTAGTTCTACTCTTGGGTTACTGCCTGCCTGACCATATAATTGGAGCACTGAAGCCATCAATGAGTAGATGAATATTGATCTCTTCAGGGCTAGTTGCCACTGCAAACAGGTTTTTTTTTTATTTACAAGTGACCGTAACAACAGTCACGTTGGATTAGAAAATGTTATTTCAATACAAACCCATACTACTGCCAAGCTTCCATTTCTCAATGCTTGCTTGCTAGCCTTCTCACAAAGCAAATGAGGCGAGTGAAGTATTCGTATATTAGCTATATATTGTATAACTTTTATTCAAAGCAACCTGAAATGAATACTGCTCATGGAGGAGCCGGTACACGGAACCCGATGCCTCTTTGGCTGGAGGTGCACCAGGCCTCTCCACTATCCCTACCTCCTTATGACAGGACCCCAGCTCCCCACGCAGCAGGGACATAAATAATACACACAGTTCTGTGGGAAGAGGTGACAAAAGCCAGTCACAGAGCAGATGTTATTATGAATCGGGTGGCAGAGCAGATAAGTGCAGCATGTGTGCTGAGTGCCGTCTGTCACTCAACAGGACAATGTGGGCGTGTTTGACAATATCCTTGACGTGGTCACCATGGCGCCACACGAACAACGGGGTGAGTGATGGGAGATGACGAAACGCATGCACGCCATTAGGATTTCCTTTTGTTTTCAGGGCTCTGTCTCTCTATAATGGAACAGCAGGAAAAGTAGAGGAGCCCCCCCGCTGACTCCAGCTTTGACACAAATAGGCCTCTCTCTCTCTCTCTCTCTCTCTCTCTCTCTCTCTCTCTCCTACAGTGGAGATGGTGTTTATTGCATTGCTGTGTCAGTTGATGTAACTGAAATCATGGGAACTGACATGACTGCTGCAGTGGTCAATCAGTTGCCTCTTCATGGCTCTCTGCTCTGTCTGTCTAGTATAGCATGTTATCCCCTCCTAACACAGTCTGTTTAAAAGCCGCAGGCCATTAGCAGTGCAGGGCCTCTGTGTGTGTGTAGGCAAGTTGAAGGTCAGGGAAAGGAGAGGCCAAACAACATCAGACCTGTCAAACAGAAAAAAAGAGATGATTGAGGCATAGGAGACTTAGTGGAGGAGGGAGATTGAGATAGAAAGAGAAGTCGCGAGCAAGGGATGGGAGTTATAGAGCGAGGGAGAGGGAGACACACAGAAAAAGAAAAGGTAGAGAGGAGGGAGAAAGGGAGGGAGGGACAAACATGACTCTTGAAATTGAGAGAAGTAGAGAGGGAGAAAGGATTTACAGAGGATTTGAAGGCACAGGAAAGAATACTTGGATCACTTGTGATTGAGTGCAGAGAATAAAGTCAGACAGCGAGGAGATGGAGACAAACACATTGACACATTGACAGAGAACAGGCAGGGCTCAGTAGAGAGATACACAATGGAACCAGGGCTGATCTTACAATGATGGAACACATGAGGGCTTTAAAATACAAGTAACCAGTGATGTAGCATGGAAGCATTACCACAGAGATGCCCACCACCTCTGTTTATCTTTAGTGTCATGTATTATGTATGCACAGCTCAGTGGAAGCGAGATTTCTTTCCCTGCCAGCACTGTTCCTTGCCCGACCAACAGCAGTGTCTCTGTGCCGAATGTAATTCCGCCCTTTTCCTGTGGGAGATTCAACAGATTCTCGTCTCCCGTGTTGGACTTAAGTGGGCCTGGCGGTCTATGATAGATAGACTTGTTTAAAAGTCTGTCTTACCTGCTGGGAGAATACTTTATTTCTTTACAAACTGATGGAATGTGTGTGCACGTTGGGTGTGCGTGTGTGCGTATGTAAAGGGTGGGGAGGTGCAATTTCACACATGAACACTTGGACGTTAGGATACCAATGGCGATAGCCATAAGGATGCTGTCAAAATCCATAATCTAAATAGATAACATGCCTTTGCAAAGACTTTCATCTTTGAAGAGTTGGTGTGTGTGTGCCTGCATGAGCTCCACCTGAGCTGTGATGTGTTATAATCCCAGCCGTCTATCTCTGTGTGACCTAGCTAACGCAGCGGCCTGCCAGCTGCAGATCAGCGCTTTAGCTGTGGACACAGAAGGCAATAGATTTGGCACCGGGCCAGGCCGTCTTTCATGTAGTCCCGGATATTGTCTCATGTTTCTCTAAGCCAGGACTCTTAATACCCTAAAACAGTTATCATTATTAGAAGTTAAAGGTCCCATGGCATGCTTCTTTATGGATGCTTTAAAATAGATACCAGTGGGCCCCAAACACAGTATTTGAAGATGTTCCCAAAATTCAGCCGTGGTGCAGAATTGCAGCCACTACGAGCCCGTCGCACATTGAGCTTTCCCCAGACGCGCCGTTTCGGTGACTGTAGCTTTATTGCAAAAAAGGAGGTTAGGGGCGGGTCAAGGAGGAGGGTGGGGGTGTGGCCCTGAGCAGCTTGCGGCCACGGTACCATGCGCTCTGTTTACAGTGGATGCATCGCAATGGCGAGGCGCACACAGCCTTTGGCCGTGTTCTGTAAATATTCTAGAACACACGAGAGTCCTGGAGCTCTATATCTAAATAAAATATTATGCATAGATTTCTATATCATATAATATATGTTATCACGGCCAAAAGCTGTGTGAACCTCCAGACGATATTATGAATCTCAAACAACTGCGTCATTCTTCCACGTCCACATCAATCTGAAGTAGACTGAACCACAACATGGAGGACAAAGGGATTGTTGACCGCGGTTGTCTCCCACCGGAGCCTCGCTGCTGAGGGACCACCACCTCGGCAGCGGTCAGTGCTTAGGCACCACCGCCTCCTGCAGCGCCGAGGCGGTGGTCCCTCGGCAGCGGGAAGCGGGGCTCAAGCGGGAGACATTTGCGGGCAACATCCCTTTCTCCTCCATGTCGTGGTTCATGTAATTCAGGGAGTCAAAGCCAAAGTTCCTTTCCCCCAATTCCTTCTCAACCATGGCTGAGATAACCCCCACTAAGAGTCTTGTTGTGGAAATATCAGAGATGAGAGTCCGACGTGTTGTGAGCCGTAACACCAACAGCAGAACGGTTATCCAAATAACAAAGAAGTGTGCAGTGTGTGTAATCACACACACACGCACACACACACACACACACACACACACACACACACACACACACACACACACACACACACACACACACACACACACACGTGGCGCTCGCACGGTCATATCTCATTTGCGGGCCAAATTCTCTGTGCTGGCAAGGCAGAGAAAGGGGATGTGGCATCTCCCCTTATGACGACATACAGGGAACATTACAAACGGAGCGTCTGAGCTTCGTTTTTCAAAGGCGGAGCAGAATGCCTAGTGCTCGTTTTACACCCAATGAAATTTCTAGCTACTGGGGAGCAGAGGTAGGCTAGGGGAACTCATATTAATGTTAGAAAACCTCAGAAAGTTAAATTTTCCTGCTATGGGATCTTTAAGCAAAGTTCATTTAATATAGCACCTAACACAGACCAAGATCACAAAGTGCTTCACAAAAGCAAAAAAAATTAACGCAACAATAGAGACAAGAGAGAAAAGAACAAACAATAAACCATATGCAAGAAAAAACCTTAAAATACACACATAATTACAAACAATAGACAGAGGCAAGACAACAAAGGCCAATATGAATTTAAGCAACCTTGCTTCGCTGTGTTTAGATATCAAATGGTGAGGACCTCAACGGCCAGAAGGAGAGTTGAGTAGCCCGTAGTATTGTTGAAGTGGCAATACATAAAAATGACTAGAAGTGTAGAAATGTTTCTGACAGCCTGAATAAAGAAAGGCAGGCATTAGATCCTGCCGACACCCTGGGAAATGGTATTGGCAGACGTTGAGTGCTGCTGGTGAAACCAGTGGACAGATACATGATGGATATAGCTGTCTGGCTCGATAACGCTTTTCTGCACACAAACACACACACACACACACACACTGCACACACTCTCTTCACACTCGCTTGTGTGTTGGGTGGTTTAGTTGTTTGGTTACCTGTTGTTATGTTTTTTTTTTCCAGCGTGATGGTCACAGTACTGTGAGATGATGGATGCACGGCTGTCGTCTTCTGGGTGATTGACAGCTGGTGATTTTGAGGGCGGGTGCAGGCAACCGCCTGATGGCGCTCGTGGGCCTCCCTCAGGGCTCTGGGTCTGTTGGAGGTTATCTGGAGTGCACAGAGGAGCATGTCGGTGTCATAGGATGTTTTGCAAGCAAGTGGTAGGTTATAAATTATACAACATCTTTGAGGGACACTTCGCATCGAACATCGAATACTCCCAAGACTACTGTCGATTTTATTCAGATTTCCGATTCACCTTCACCTTGGATTTTTATAGACTCAGCAATGATTCAGAGATTCTGATTGCCTTGTTATGAATTTGTATGCTAATGTTAAGTAGCATTTTTGTTGTCCAGGAACAAAGGGATAGTGCAATGTGATTTAGTGACCTGTGTGACCATGGAATGCGTACATTTCATGGTTTTTAATTTGGAAAAAGAAATGTAATTTGTTGCCATTATTTTTAGTGATTCGATTTTTCTCCAAAGCATGTCTCAGCCTGACCAACACCATATGGGGCTGCCATCTTAAGTGTGCTTGGCCAGGCGCACTCTAAACCCTGTTCCCATCCGTCCGTGACTCATTTCTCTTCAGCCTCAAAAGCATTCAGGCACCCAGTTGGCGACAGAATCAGCTTGACATCTTTAATTGTTGCATAACAGCATCCTACTCATGGCACACTTACACCATGTTCGCTTATTTCTATAGTCACATTATGTTATACAAACAAACACAAACTCTCCCCATCATGATGGCAATTATATATGTTGCAATTTTTTGCATTACTCTTCATGCTATCTATGTGTGATGCATGCTTTTATTCAATGCAACATGTACATGGCATCTTTTGGTACTTGCAGAAAACTAATTTACATAGGTACATTTTAATTACATATTGACCCCTATTATCCCACAAAAACTAATTTCTGGTCTTATCTTCCCTTCCAATCCAATAAACAGATGTTCTTGGATATTTATGGTTCCTTCCTATAGATTACTTAACTGAGGGGAGAAGGAAGCCAAATTATGGAGGTAAGCAAAAGGCAGCAGTTAACAAGTTAGCTTGTAATCTGGTGCAAGAAGGGGCTTAGCTAGTGTGTGTGTGTGTGTGTGTGTGTGTGTGTGTGTGTGTGTGTGTGTGTGTGTGTTTTTGTGTGTGTGTGTGTGTGTGTGTGTGTGTGTGTATGTGTGTCTGGCCAGAGGAATCTTACAAAATATGCTTAAAGCATGAATCAGAAGCATCCACGGCTATCGTCTCCGGGCCGGCCGGCGGGGGATGGTCTGTGTGGCATTTACCCCGACAGACACACGTTCACATCTCTTCACAGCCCTGTCCATCATAGAGAGGGTACCGGCTATTGGGGGAATCGGGCCAGACTCCTCATCACAGCTAGTGGCTCATCTCTGTTCCAATGACGTGTGACATTATGTACTCTTCTCAATGCCAGGATGTGTGGTACCGGGCTGCCAAGTTGCCAGTTGCTCTTAGATTGCTCTTAGAAAGCATGGCGATCGCTCAACGACATAATGAAAAGGCAATGATTGTCCATCATTTATCTTCAATGCCAAATCTTGTCTTTCGGAGTTCCAGGGCCAGGAAGTTGTTAAACAGGTTACCTCATTTACATTTACATTTAGGGCATTTAGCAGACGCTTTTATCCAAAGCGACTTACAATAAGTACATTTGTCATAAGAAGTGAAACAATATATCGCTGTCGGTACAGTAAAGATGTTCATAGAACCATGTGCAAGTATTACAATCGCTAGGCTAACCCATTCCCCGTGTAAAGCAGCGATAGCAGCTATTGTAGATGCTACACAATTGAGTACCTTGAATAAGTGCAATGTTCAAGTGCCAGGACGTACAACATTCAATGGTGGCTGTGCATTGGTTTCTATGCAGAGTCGAGATGAACTCTGAACAGGTGAGTTTTGAGTCTTTTGCGGAAGCTGGTGAGCGACTCTGCGGTCCTGACATCGGTAGGGAGCTCGTTCCACCACTGAGGTCCCAAAACAGAGAAAAGTTGTGACTTCGCTGATCGACCTTTGCTTGCTCTTAGCGATGGCGTTACCAGACATCCAGCTGAGGTAGTTGAGCGGAGGGATCGAGCTGGGGTGTGTGGCTTTACTAGTGCTTGGAGGTAGGCAGGGGCAGTTCCATCGACTGCCTTGTATGCCAGTACCATCATCTTGAATCTGATGCGAGCTATTACAGGGAGCCAGTGGAGGTCTCGGAAGAGGGGGGTTACATGTGAGAACTTTGGTAGGTTGAACACGAGGCGCGCTGCCACATTCTGGATGCGCTGCAAGGGTTTAATCGCAGAGGCAGGGAGTCCAGCCAGGAGCGAGTTGCAGTAGTCGAGGCGGGAGATGACCAGTGATTGGACTAGAAGCTCAGCTGCTTCCCTTGTGAGGAAGGGCCGGATCCTGCGGATGTTGTAAAGTGCAAATCTGCAGGATCGGGCCACTGCAGTGATGTTTGCGGTGCAGCATAACTGATTGTAGAACACTACACCAAGGTTTTTGGCAGTTGGAGAAGGAGCTACAGTGATGGTCTCAACAGTGACCAGTAAGTCCATGTGTGGGCAATCTTTCCCTGGTATTAGGAGGAGCTCAGTCTTGTTGAGGTTAAGCCTCAGGTGATGGGCAGTTGTCCAGGTGCTGACTTCTGCCAGACATTCAGATATGCGTGTTGCAATCAGGGCTTTGTCAGATGAGGGAAAGGAGAGAAATAGCTGAGTGTCGTCAGCATAGCAGTGATAGGAAAAGCCGTGGGATGTAATTACAGAGCCCAGAGATCTGGTGTAGAGGGAGAACAGAAGAGGCCCCAGTACTGAGCCTTGAGGGACACCTGTATCAAGCGTGCAAGGTTTGGACAAGGAGCCATTCCATGTTACCTGATAAGTGCGATTCATCAGGTAGGACGTGAACCAGGAAAGGGCAGATTCAGCTATGCCAAGCTCGGCGAGAGTGGCGAGGAGGATCTGGTGGTTCACAGTGTCAAATGCTGCAGACAAGTCAAGGAGAATGAGAACCGATGAGAGGGACGAGGCTCTGGCCGCCCGGAGGGACTGCGAGGAGAGCCGTCTCAGTGGAGTGTGCTTTTTTGAAGCCTGACTGGTGAGGGTCAAGCAGGTTGCTAGATGAGAGATAGGAGGACAGTTGGTTAGCAACGGCACGTTCCAATGTTTTAGAGAGGAATGAAAGAAGAGATACCGGTCTGTAATTCTGGATGACAGTGGTATCAAGCGTTGGTTTTTTGAGGAGAGGCTTTATTCTGGCAGTCTTGAAAGACGTTGGAACAATGCCAGAAGTGAGGGAGGAGTTAATAAGTGCGGTTAGAAATGGCAGGATGTCGTTTGACACAGCCTGGAGGAGGGAGGAAGGGATAGTGTCAAGGGGGCAGGTGGTGGCATGGTTAGATGTTATAATTCTGTTGACCTCGTCTGAGGTGAGAGGGATGAATTGGGTAAAGACAGAGGGGGGTCGGGGGAGGGATGATGGTGGCAGTGATAAAAGAGGAGCTAATGTCCTTTACTTTCTGGGTAAAGTAGGTAACAAAGTCATCAGCAGTGAAGCACGAAGGAGGAGGAGGGGAGGGAGGGTTGAGGAGGGAAGAGAACAAGGAAAACAGTTTCCTGGGGTTTGAGGCGGAGGAGTTAATTTTGGTCCGGTAGAAGGCAGATTTGGCTGTTGACACAGTGGAGGTAAAACCTGAGAGAAGAAGGAGATAGTGAGATAGATCATTAGGACAGTCTGATTTCTTCCATTTCCTCTCAGCTGCCCGCAACTCTGCTCTATGGGTCCGCAGAGATTCAGACAGCCAAGGAGGGGGGGGTGAAGATCGTGCCGGTCTGGAGTGGAAGGGACAGAGGGAGTCCAAAGAGGAGGAGAGGGAGGATAGCAGAGTGTCAGAGGATTCCTCTGTGGATAGTTGAGAGAATTGTTCAATAGAAGGTAGTGAAGACAGAACAGTTGAGGCAAACGTAGAGGGAGAGAGAGTTTTGAGGTTGCGGCGGGTGGTGACAATGTGGGGACTAGAAAGGAGGGGGGAGAGGACTTTAAGGGGAGAGAAAAAGCAACAAAATGATGGTCAGACACGGGAAGTGGGGTAACAGAGAGAGCAGAGGTGCCACAGGACCTTGTGAATATCAGGTCAAGCTGGTTCCCTGCCCTGTGTGTGGGAGGAGAAGGGGATAGTGTTAAGTCAAAGGTGGCAAAAAAGTTGGTTAATTCAGGTGAGTGCAACTTCTCTGGCAGGATGTTAAAGTCGCCAAGTATAACTGGCGACAAGTATAACTGACAATCGGGCATCTATTGTTTTAAGTTAAGTAGGTTAAGTAAATCTATTGAAAGTGATGCCATATACATTTTTCCATGTATCGATGAAAGAAAAAGAAACAATCACTTGTTATAACAAGCTCACCTTCACTAGCTTAAAGAGTGTCCTATCTGAGGAGGAAGCATTATCCATGGAAGCACACATCCTGGCACCCACCCAGTGGAAGAGAAGCCACTGTGTGAGCAGGTGAGTGGCCCACACAGTGCATGATAAGTGGAGGGCTGCAGGAGGTCTACGCACAAACAGTATAGACACATTGACCCCACACACACACACACAGACACAAACAAGCATTTTCACACACACACACAGAAAGGTGAGACCATACAGAAAAGCATACACACAAACACAAGCACAAACACACACAGGCAGGCACTCATACACACACACACACACACACACACACACACACTGCCCTCCGAGGCTCATCAGTTTACAGAATGCTTAGAGCTGCACTCACACGGTAATAAAGGATCATTTACACTCATTCATTAAGTCCCTCTGCTTCCCTTCCCCCTGTCTGCAGGTTCTCTATCTCCCCGTTCCGTCTGTCCACTTAGCTCTGCTGTCCTTCCACAAATTCACATATTATCAGTTTCTTTATTATTTATCCTCCTCCTCTTCCATCATTTTGTGCTTTAATTGTGTTGCTGCAAACATGCTAATTCGCTATGAGTAGGAGTGTGGATATATCTTGATCATTATTATCTATACAGTGGGGCAAAAAAGCATTTAGTCAGCCACCAATTGTGCAAGTTCTTCCACTTAAAAAGATGAGAGAGGCCTGTAATTTTCATCATAGGTATACCTCAGCTATGAGAGACAAAATGAAAAAAAAAAATCTAGAAAATCACATTGTCTGATTTTTAAAGCATTTATTTGCAAATTATGGTGGAAAATAAGTATTTGGTCAATAACAAAAGGTCATCTCAATACTTTGTTACATGCCCTTTGTTGGCAATGACAGAGGTCAAACGTTTTCTGTAAGTCTTTACAAGGTTTTCACACACTGCTGCTGTTATTTTGGCCCATTCCTCCATGCAGATCTCCTCTAGATCAGTGATGTTTTTGGGCCATCGCTGGGCAACACGGACTTTCAACTTCCTCCAAAGATTTTCTATGGGGTTGAGACCTGGAGATTGGCTAGGCCACTCCAGGACCTTGAAATGCTTCTTACGAAGCCACTCCTTCGTTGCCCGGGCGGTGTGTTTGGGGTCATTGTCATGCTGAATGACCCAGCCACGTTTCATCTTCAGTGCCTTTGCTGATGGAAGGTGGTTTTCACTCAAAATCTCACGATACATGGCCCCATTCATTCTTTCCGTCACACGGATCAGACGTCCTGGTCCCTTGGCAGAAAAACAGCCCCAAAGCATGATGTTTCCACCCCCATGCTTCACTGTAGGTATGGTGTTCTTTGGATGCAACTCAGCATTCTTTCTCCTCCAAACACGACGAGTTGAGTTTTTACCAAAAAGTTATATTTTGGTTTCATCTGACCATATGACATTCTCCCAATCCTGTTCTGGATCATCCAAATGCTCTCTAGCAAACTTCAAACGGGCCCGGACATGCACTGGCTTTAGCAGGGGGACACGTCTGGCACTGCAGGATTTGAGTCCCTGGCGGCGTAGTGTGTTAGTGATGGTAGCCTTTGTTACTTTGGTCCCAGCTCTCTGGAGGTCATTCACTAGGTCCCCCCGGTGTGGTTCTGGGATTTTTGTTCACCGTTCTTGTGATCATTTTGACCCCACAGGGTGAGATCTTGCGTGGAGCCCCAGATCGAGGGAGATTATCAGTGGTCTTGTATGTATTCCATTTCCTAATAATTGCTCCCACAGTTGATTTCTTCACACCAAGCTGCTTACCTATTGCAGATTCAGACTTCCCAGCCTGGTGCAGGTCTACAATTGTGTTTCTGGTGTCCTTTGACAGCTCTTTGGTCTTGGCCATAGTAGAGTTTGGAGTGTGACTGTTTGAGGTTGTGGACAGGTGTCTTTTATACTGATAAGGAGTTCAAACAGGTGCCATTAATACAGGTAACGAGTGGAGGACAGAGGAGCCTTTTAAAGAAGAAGTTACAGGTCTGTGACAGCCAGAAATCTTGCTGGTTTGTAGGTGACCAAATACTTATTTTCCACCATAATTTGCAAATAAATTCTTAAAAAATCGATGTGATTTGATTTTCTGGATTTTTTTTTTTCATTTTGTCTCTCATAGCTGAGGTTTACCTATGATGAAAATTACAGGCCTCTCTCGTCTTTTTAAGTGGGAGAACTTGCACAATTGGTGGCTGACTAAATACTTTTTTGCCCCACTGTATATATTATACATGGTCAAATAAAATGTAAAATATTTTTTATTGAGTGTACGCAATAGAAGGCTCTCTTTTTTTTCTCTTCTCTTTTTAAAGACATAATCTGTTCCAAATGATGAACAAATAATTATATAGATATGAAAAAAACACCAATAGCACCCAATACAGATGTGGTTTGCCTGCACTCTACCACCACTCTCCAAATTAGCAGAACTGTTCCTCAACATAATCAAATGTTGTAGTTGTTTAGTAGACCAGGAGAAAAAGAGAGAGAAATAATTAAAAGTGTATGTGCTTAAGAGCAAGAATGTGTGAATGGTTGCATGCTGTGTGTGGTCAAATGTACAAATGTGTGGAACACAATGTTGGACCCAATGAAGTCTGGGGTTAACGGCCCTCATGGACATCCAGATAAAACCAGAACATGAGTGTGAGAGAATGTTCTAAGGGGGCCTCTGAGGTGGTTTTAAAGAATAGACCAATGTGTTGAATAAGAAGCTGAAGAAAAAGTTAAGTTATGATTTTTTGTCCCTTTTAGGGGGCAATTCTTTCTCTGCTTTTGACCCATCCGGAAGCCGGTGAACAAATGCTCACCGACATACCTGAAGCAGTGGGCAGCCACAGTGCAGCGCCCGGGGAGCAGGTGTGGGTTTCAGGTGCCTTGCTCGAGGGCACCTCATCCGTGGATGAGGATGTACGAGAGTGCTGCGCTACTACTCCCCCCGTCCACATTTTTTGTGTACCGGTCGGGATTTGAACCGGCCAACCTCCGATTACTGGTCCACCTCCTTAACCAGGATGCCCACCAAAGAAGAAGTGTGGGTTCACAATAACGAGCAGGTGCTTTGTGTCATGAGAGCATTAACGGTGAAAAAAGGGAGGGTGGAGGCGAGGGGCGCTGGTTCAGCTTCTGTCTCCAACATTAAGGAAGCTTTAGCCTTCCCATGAAACCACACCTCACTGCCACCCCCCCCCCCCCCGTATATATAAATCTCTAGCTCTCTCTCTATGAAAATAAAAAATAGATACATAAATGTCTATGCTGTCTCACTCTCAGATGCCTCTGTTCTTGTAGAGAATGCTCTCCTCTTTGCATTGGGCATCTGAAGGTTGAGGCGCACAGGTCCACCAGCCTCACTCTCTTTTCTCGTTTCTTTGTCTCATTATCATCCCCTCCTAATTCTCTACTTTATTTTGAAGCGGCGCGAGAACTGCACATGGTGTTGAGGATTGTGTTACGACTTTCGTAACAGGTCATGTGACCATGTGGCTCGTACAATCCCAAAAAGCACCGCACACACCGTCGACAGGTGTATTTTCGAAATGTGCTTGTGAAACTTTTAGCATTTTTGGTTGCAAGAAATAATTGAAGGCGTTTGTGAATTAACATTCCGTTGCAGTTCCTATTAGGTTGTTTAATCCATATAATATTGACTGAATCAGCTGAGAGAGAAATATTCTTCTGCCGCGCTTTGAGCTTATTGTTTTTGTACGATAAATATCTGGTAGATAATTGTAATTGACTGCCGTTTTAACGTTAGATTTGAAGTGCATTGATTCAAAACTGTAGCGGTAGAGGTATCCCATTGTTGAAAACAAATGCACACCCTTGGAATGTCATTGACCAATCAGGATCAATTATCTAACAATACTGTGGTCAAAGTTTTATTTGTACGTTGTATCATAAAACATTTCAGGAAAAATACAGGCAAAAAAACGAGATCATTTTAGTAAACTGTATTGTAATGTTAAAGGTCCCATGGCATGCTACTTTATGGATGCTTTAATATAGATATTAGTAGGCCCCAAACACAGTATTTGAAGACGTTCCCGAAATTCAGCCGTGGTGCAGAATTACAGCCACTACGAGCCAGTCACACATTGAGCTTTCCCCAAATGCGCCGTTTCGGTGTCTGTAGCTTTAATGCAAATGAGGAGGAGAGAGGCGGGTCAAGGAGGAGGGTGGGGGTGTGGCCCTGAGCAGCTTGCAGCCACGGTACCATGCGCTCTGTTTACAGTGGATGTATCGCAATGGCGAGGCGCACACAGCCTTTAGCCGTGTTGTGTAAATATTCTAGAACACACGGGAGTCCTGGAGCTCTACATCTAAATAATATCATATTATACATAGATATCTATATCATATAATATATATTATCACGTTCAAAAGCTGTGTGAGCCTCAAGACGATATTATGAATCTCAAATGACCACGTCTGGTTCTCCGACGTCTCTGGCTCTTCCACGTCCACGTCAATCTGAAGTAGACTGAAACACGATATGGAGGAGAAATGGATTGTTGCCCGCGATTGTTGACCGCGATTGTTGACCGCGGTTTTCTCCCGCCGGAGCCTCGCTGCCGAGGGAGCGGTCAGCGCTTAGGCACCACCGCCTCCTGCAGCGCAGAGGCTGTGGTCCCTCGGCAGCAGGAAGCAGGGCTCAAGCGGGAGACATTCACGGCCAACAATCCCTTTCTCCTCCATGTCGTGGTTCATGTACTTCAGGGAGTCAAAGCTGAAGTTCCTTTCCCCCAATTCATTCTCAACCATGGCTGAGATAACCCCCACTATGAGTCTCATTGTGGAAATACCAGAGACGAGAGTCTGACGTGTTATGCGCCATAACACCAACAGCAGTACGGTTATGCAAATAACAAGGAAGTGTACAACACTTGCGTTACAGTCCTGGAGCTCTATATCTAAATAATATCATATAATACATAGATATCTATATCATATAATACATATTATCACGGCCAAAAGCTGAGTGCGCCTCCAGACGATATTATGAATCACAAAACGACTTTGTCGGGTTCTCCGACGTCTCTGGTTCTCCACTTCCACATCAATCTGAAGTAGACTGAACGGCACGCTGCCTGCTGCCGGGCGGTGATGCTTCGTGGCGGTGGTGCTTCGCAGCAACCGGCGGCAGGCAGCATGTCGCAGTTCATGTACTTCAGGGAGTCAAAGCCAAAGTTCCTTTCCCCCAATTCCTTCTCAACCATGGCTGAGATAACCCCAACTACAGTCTTGTCGTGGAAATATAAGAGACGTCAAAGAACCAACATGTTATGCGCCATAACACCAACAGCAAACACTTGCGTTACAGTGTGTGTAATCACACACACACACATGTGGCGCTCGCACAGTCGTGTCTCATTGGTGGGCCAAAATCTCTGGGCGGGCAAGGCAGAGAAAGGGGATAAGCATAGATCCTTTATGACGACATATATTCCAATCAGCGCGCTTGAGCCTCAAATTTTTCAAAGGCGAGCAGAACATCTAGTGCTCGTTTTACACCGAACGCAAGTTTTAGCCACTGGGGGACCATAGGCAGGCTAGGGGAACTCATATTTATGTTAGAAAACCCCATAAAGTGAGATTTTCATGCCATGGGACCTTTAACATAGTGTTCCATAGTTTCCCTTTATTTACTTTTTGTCTTTCTGCCTTTTCATTGTCTCCTGTCTGTTCCTTTGCATCTTTTGTTTGTGCCTCGCCCCTCTTGAGGCCCCGTCCTCCCCATGTCATCTCCACTCCCCATCTGAGTCCCCTTCTCATCTCTCATCTCACCTCACCTTCTTACATCTCTCTCTGGCTGTTAAATTTCAAATGTTCTCTCTTTCTCTACCTTTGTCTTTCTCTCTCTTTCTCTCGCTCTCTGATGTCTTTTTGAAATAATTATTTTCTTCATTTCTCATTATCGTTCATTGTGTTCCTTCTGTGTTGGCTTGCTAATTGTTTTCTTGTGTATTTGAGCCCTCACCTTTCTATTCCCTTTGTCTGATTGTCCTGTCTTGTAGTTAAAACCCTGTCTAGTAAGTGGCTTAGTGATTGACTACTCTTTTGTTGTTTTGTTGTATATGCTATCGTCTTGAAGAGATAAAGGTCTTTTGGTTTAAAGCTTCTAAACCTCGATTTGAGTCTGCGTTCGATTCTGGAACCGGATCCTTACAGCTCTGCACTTTCTAATACCTGGGGCCAAGTCTCTCTGGAAACCTCTGCTTCCAGTGTTGCTTTTGATAATAAACTGTCATTGCTTGTTCACCGAGGCAAGTGCAGAGGCTAAATGCGACACAGTTAGTATAGCATATAATTAAGGTTGTTAGAGTCAGATAGTTAAGAGGTAAGCCAGCAGAATGTTGTTATACTCATCTCGTAAGCTTACTCACATTGTTTAATTCATTGTTGGGGAAATTAAACACTCACACAAATTATATTTTTACATACAAAAACGCCTTGAAGGATTTTGACAATTTGTTAAAAACTCAGGTTAAATGTTGACATTGTCTATCTGAGATGTTCATGCTCACTGACTTAATGACTGAGGCATGCACCTAGAATTAAAGTGACAGTAGCGGCTGCATTTTAGGCATTGTGACATTGCAGAGTAAGATTTCCCTAAGTTGCAAGGGTCAGTGTCGGTGGGGGGGATTAACTGATTCGAGCACAGCAGAGCATTTAGACCATGTGCAGAAGCACATGGTCTATGTGCAGAAGCACGTAGACCATGTAACATTTTACCTGGGTTCTTAAGGAACCTTACACATCCTTAAAGCTTGTAATATACATTCCCTAATAGCATTTGTTTTTATGTTCCCGAATACCATTTTCACGATGCTGCAATTCTGCCAAAGCATGGAGATCGACAGAAAGACTCAATGCTCAATCTGAAATGTTGTATTTCAGCCAAATATTTGATCACAACTTAACTCATATTTTTAGAGTGAATTGAATAGATCATATTTTGATCTGCAAATAACAATTTTAAAGACATTTTCCTCAATGCCTTCTTCCTGTTATTCCCTTTTAATATATTCTGTCTCTATGTCTCACACCCAGTATGTCTGGAACTACTTTAGAGGAAGTGCTAATAAGCACACAGCCAAGTCCTGCTGGGAGGTAAATAAACAGTGATTTAGCATGAAGATATTCCAGGGACTCTGCCTGTCTCACACACACAAACACACACACACACAAACACACACACACACACACACACACACACACACACACACACACACACACACACACACACACACACACACACACATACACACAGACGCCAGGTAATAGTTCTCAGAAGCATAATACTTTCAAATTATTAAATCGATAACAAACCCAGCACCTCCTCCAAAAACGTCCCTTTCTATTAACTTCAAATTATCACCATAAATGTGGATATTGGGTAACCCTTCCATTTACAGTCCCCTAATTACTAGGTATTTACCCGGTAAACATATGGTAAATCGTAGTGTATTACTGGGAAATTACCACTGGTAATAAGAAGGGAAATACAGAGGAATTACAGCTGAAGTAAAACCTCAACTATTAGGCCTACCCATCAACTCAACTAAGTACCGTGTAGTTGTAACTGTTTTAGGTTGGACATTATTGGTCAGACAACTCAGATATTATTGTGTACTTCCTAGGAAATTAGGCAACCAATTCTTAGAAACACCTATTAATTCAAGTTACAATTGTAGTTATCCAAGGTTGGTAACAGCCCAAGTTTAATGATGTACTATCTAGGAATTAGCATAGTACTTTCAAATAAATTACTTTTTCTTTCATAGTTATATTCATAGCAACACCCATTTGGAAAGGGTTTATTCGATTTACCTTAGAAATTATGGAATTACATACCTGGTAACATCCTCCGCAGGAAGTTCTTTCTAGTGTCATGGTACATCTTCTTAAATACTGGGTACGATGCTGTTTGTTTCCATGGTGTTACCACGTTTTTACCATATAATTTGTAATAGATACTTTCCATTGTCCATGCAGTAAACTGGAACTTGTACCATGTACGTTCTGCAACGTTACTAAGTAAAACATGACAATTTACCCACTAAGTAAGCTGAAACTGTACTGTAAAAGGAAGCCTCGTTTGTTTCCATGGTATTACCAGGTTCTTACCACATAATTTGTAATATATTATTCCCTTTTCCATGCAATCAACACAAACTTGTACCATGTATGTTCTGCAACGTTACTAAGTAAAACATGACGATTTACCCACTAAGTAAGCTTAAACTGTACTGTAAAAGCAAGCCTTGTTTGTTTCCATGGTATTACCAGGTTCTTACCACATAATTTGCAATAGATTATTCCCTCATGCAATCAACACAAAATTGTACCATGTGTGTTGTGCAATGTTACTAAGTAAAACATGACAATTTACCCAGTAAGTAAGCTGAAACTGTACTGTAAAAGGAAGCCTCGTCTGTTTCCATGGTATTACCAGGTTCTTACCATTTAATTTGTAATAGATACATTCCATTGTCCATGCAGTAAACTGGAACTTGTACCATGTACGTTCTGCAACGTTGCTAAGTAAAACATGACAATTTACCCAGTAAGGTAGCTGAAACTGTACTGTAAAAGGAAGCCTTGTTTGTTTCCATGGTATTACCAGGTTCTTACCACATAATCTGTTATAGAATATTCCCTCATGCAATCAACACAAACTTTTACCATGTATGCTGTGCAATGTTACTAAGTAAAACATGACAATTTACCCAGTAAGTAAACTGAAACTGTACTGTAAAAGGAAGCCTTGTCTGTTTCCATGGTATTACCAGGTTCTTACCACATAATTTGTAATAGATTATTCCCTTTTCCATGTAATGAACACAATCTTTTACCATGTGTGTTGTGCAATGTTACTAAGTAAAACATGACAATTTACCCAGTAAGTAAGCTGAAACTGTACTGTAAAAGGAAGCCTTGTTTGTTTCCATGGTATTACCAGGTTCTTACCATATAATTTGTAATAGATTATTCCCTTTTCTATGCAATCAGCACAAACTTGTACCATGTATGTTCTGCAATGTCACTAAGCAAAACATGACAATTTACCCAGTAAGTAAGATGAAACTGTACTGTAAAAGGAAGCCTCGTTTGTTTCCATGGTATTACCAGGTTCTTACCACATAATTTGTAATATATTATTCCCTTTTCCATGCAATCAACACAAACTTGTACCATGTATGTTCTGCAACGTTACTAAGTAAAACATGACGATTTACCCACTAAGTAAGCTTAAACTGTACTGTAAAAGCAAGCCTTGTTTGTTTCCATGGTATTACCAGGTTCTTACCACATAATTTGCAATAGATTATTCCCTCATGCAATCAACACAAAATTGTACCATGTGTGTTGTGCAATGTTACTAAGTAAAACATGACAATTTACCCAGTAAGTAAGCTGAAACTGTACTGTAAAAGGAAGCCTCGTCTGTTTCCATGGTATTACCAGGTTCTTACCATTTAATTTGTAATAGATACATTCCATTGTCCATGCAGTAAACTGGAACTTGTACCATGTACGTTCTGCAACGTTGCTAAGTAAAACATGACAATTTACCCAGTAAGGTAGCTGAAACTGTACTGTAAAAGGAAGCCTTGTTTGTTTCCATGGTATTACCAGGTTCTTACCACATAATCTGTTATAGAATATTCCCTCATGCAATCAACACAAACTTTTACCATGTATGCTGTGCAATGTTACTAAGTAAAACATGACAATTTACCCAGTAAGTAAACTGAAACTGTACTGTAAAAGGAAGCCTTGTCTGTTTCCATGGTATTACCAGGTTCTTACCACATAATTTGTAATAGATTATTCCCTTTTCCATGTAATGAACACAATCTTTTACCATGTGTGTTGTGCAATGTTACTAAGTAAAACATGACAATTTACCCAGTAAGTAAGCTGAAACTGTACTGTAAAAGGAAGCCTTGTTTGTTTCCATGGTATTACCAGGTTCTTACCATATAATTTGTAATAGATTATTCCCTTTTCTATGCAATCAGCACAAACTTGTACCATGTATGTTCTGCAATGTCACTAAGCAAAACATGACAATTTACCCAGTAAGTAAGATGAAACTGTACTGTAAAAGGAAGCCTTGTTTGTTTCCATGGTATTACCAGGCTCTTACCATATAAATTGTAGGCTATTCCCTTTTTTATGCAATCAACGGAAACTTGTACTATATATGGCCTGCAAAGTTACTAAGTAAAACATGACAATTTACCCAGTAAGTAAGCTGAAACTGTACTGTAAAAGGAAGCCTTGTTTGTTTCCATGGTATTACCAGGCTCTTACCATATAATTTGTAGGTTATTCCCTTTTCAATGCAATCCACATACTTGTCCCATATATGTTCTGCAACGTCGTTCACCAGTAATTAAGCACTTTAATTTTACCTATAAAATCCAAAACCACTATTGATGAAAGGCATATTGAAATTAAACACTGAAAAAATCAGACAAAAAAAAAGCCGTCCACATCAACTCAATTTAAATGTTACTGATGGTGTTTTGATAAAACACATGACAGTGTTATGGCAAGTGACCAGAATGCAGACTGCTTCAACCTCTACAATTTGAATAAGTGGTGAATGCCATGCAGCATTCTGCCTATGGGACCATCTTTGTGGTCATTCGCAAACCAATGAATCCACTCGATGAAAGAGAGATGGCTCTTTAGTGTCCCCTCTGTGCGGTTTCCCTGCAGTCTCCACACCTGGAATTTGTAGGATGGTGGTCCTCTGGCCATTGCTGTTTGGCCATTGCTGTTTGGTCATATTAAAAAGAAAAAAAGGCATAGACATCAATACAGTTAATAGGACGGGAGTGGACAGGCTGTTAGCTCCGGTTAGCACTTTAGCATCGAGCTAGCGGAGCTTCTCTCATTCAAACAACTCGGACATGTTGTTTAAAACCTACAACACCCAACTATTTAAATATCCGGATTTAATCGGCTCCGTCCCATAAATACAGTTAATAGGACGGGAAGGGACAGGCTCTGTTAGCCCCGGTTCTTGTCTTCTGATACTTTATTACGGTACGGAAGGGGAGATTTGGAGGTACCTGGTCAGGGCTTGGTCAGCCTACAAATCCAAGGTGTGGAGACTGCAATTTATATGGTAAGGGCCTGGTAATACCATGGAAACAAACAAGGCTTCCTTTTTCAGTACAGTTTACAACGACACGGTACTTAGTTGAGTTGATGGGTAGTAGTGGATGTTTTACTTAGTACCTCAGCTGTAATTCCTCTGTATTTATCTTCTTATTACCAGTGGTAATTACCCAGTAATACGCTTTGACTTTCCAGGTAATTCCTCTGTATTGACCTTCTTATTACTAGTGGTTATTACCCAGTAATACACTATGAGTTACCATTTATTTACCGGGTAAATACCTAGTAATTAGGGGATATTTAAATGCAATGATGTCAAACATTATGGTCAAATAATAATAGCACAGATTGAACATGTTGGAGATAAATGATTTCACATTAATTAATCTTATTCTCTCTCTTCTTCTCTTAACATTAGGCTTTTAGAACTGTGGCAATAGAGGAGAGACGCAATGGTGTTGTCGATTAAAGGTGTTGTAGATAATATGTAGGAGCTATTTTGAGTGTAATTATTTAAAGATTTCATATGATGCCTTTTTAGGGTTAATAATTGCATTTCGGGGTACTACTAGAATCGGGTTACATGCCTGTGTGATAAAAATGCCCCTTATTATTCTCACACTGTTCACTTCTGTAAAACCAGCTTTTTTCAAAAACGTTCTGATTTGTATCATTCTGCTTTAAGGCCCTCCTCCTGAGTAGCACGGTCTGCTGTGATTGGTCAGCATGACCATCTGTTGCGATTGGTCGAACGCTTTGCGAACGTTTGTCGACAAATTCACAACCCCGAGAAGTTGTAAACATTTGGGTAGCTGGGAGGCGGGACTTCAGCACTTCAGGACCGCCCACTGCAGTCTGACGTCACACTATTACGGAAGTAAGGTTTGAGCGCAAACAAGCTGTTTAACGCACTTATTGAGGTGCGTCCTCGGTGGGCGCGAATACTCCCCCTGGCTTGGACTTCGATTAATCTACCTTGGCAGACATGAAACATGTATAAATACATCATATAACAGTCTAAAGCAAAGGGAAAAGTCCAAAAAGCAAGATATCACCCCTTAAAAAACAGTCAGTCAGTCAATCAGTTTGGTGTGGTCTGGACCAATTGCACCGGAACCTATGAGGCCACGGGGCAAATGGCCACCCCACTTTTCGTGAAAAAAAAAAATATATATATTTTTTTTTAGCCTGTGTTGATGAACTATTTTGTTTCTTAGTAATGTTTTGGCCTAATAATGTTCGTCTCCCCGCAACCTTATATTGAATGAGTCGAAAATGTTCTCAACGATTCAGCCAATGAGAGTACTACAGCAGGTAGCAATCGCGTTGCCATGGCCCATGGGTAAACCAATGATATGGCACACCCACACAAGTTAACTAACGATCGCTGTAGGCTTCAATATCATGCAAGCACTTTGTTCTATATTTTTTTTTTTCTACGAGTCTTGTTTGGTCTAGTAGGGAATTCGCACAATTGCGCTGCTGCTGCTTGCTTATGGCTGGTTCAGACAACACGATTTCAGCCCGATTTTGCCCCGATTCGTTTGTCGCAGACAAATTTGTGAGTCGTACACGATTTTGAAAAGTCGGCGACGAGACAAGGTCTTGTAATGTGCCATGCTTGCGATCTGCAATTTTTTCGTCTGCGACGATCGAAAACCCCACAACGAAAGTTTTGCATGCAAGAAATTTCGGGGAATCGCATGATGTATCCATTGTTGACATCGAGGGAATCCTGAAAACAGCTGGAGGGGTGGGCAGTGTTTACTAACTAGTAAAGTAAAGACTAGTAGAGATGCGCGGTTGGAGGTCATACCCGTGGACACCGTGGATAATCCACGGGTTGGGTGGATTGCATGAAAAAAAAAGCAATACTTTGAGGAATTGCGGGCGGGTCACGGTTGAAATTAATAAAAAAAATAAATAATATGTAGGTTAACATATTGACTAGACAAACGGCAAACTGAAAATTTTTATTTTTCTATAATCTCCCTGTTCTGAAATCTCCGCCCAGCGCTCGTCCGCTGGTTTTCCATAAGCATTCCACTGTGCGATCATCCCTGCTGCATATGCCCTCACACATTGTTGAAATCATATGCTAGATGCTTTATTCTTTCTTTGTGGCTTTTAGTTAATGATCGGTCAATAATAAGACCACATTGGCTATGTTCGCTGTCAACAGGGGACATTTGGTTGGACATTTTAGCGAGCCGACAGGTTTTTTTTCGAGACGCGGAACACGCAACTCAAAATCTGGATGACATTACAGCACATCCGCGCACCTCTACTAACTGGACTTCACTGCACTACGCAGAGGACCGCCATCATAATGCCTAGTATAGGAACTCGGGATCCATTGTTATTTACACTTTGTTTCTGCGTTGATGCTGCGTGAAGCACTGCATTGAACACGACCAAAGTTTCTACAGTCAAATCCAAAAGCCATCTATAATCATGATTGCGATGATGATGAGGATAATGATGACGATGATGACAATGAAGAAGGTTATTATGATGATTCAGTGTTGACTTTGCGGTGATGACACATTATTTGGATCACAACGGTGCTGCAGCGCGCCGCTTCCTATTGGTGCTAGGGGCGGCAATTGACGCGCGTGAAATGCGCACCGCGGCGCTTTGGCGCCGGTGTGCGGCCGGCTTTAGGATGATGAGGTGTCACGCGCTGTTCGACACATGCACGCACATTTGGTCCCCCCACCACTGAAACCATTCCGGCGCCACTGGTCTGGACTGCACCGGCCGTTAGCCACTCACATGGAGCTTGTAAGTCCCGCCCCTTCCGGTGGTCCCCATGCGACCTATGAGATCGTAAAATATGAATGGATTTCAATGCAGAGAAATAATTATTTTCTGGTCCCAGTTATTATATGCCCCCGATTACACATATGTTGTTTTTTGATTTAAATGATAATTTTTCATGCCAAGAGTTTGACCGTTTATTTTTCAATTGTTCAGTTAAAGGCTGTAGAGAAAACACAATGAGAAAGACTACATGTCTTGTATGTGACGTCACGCTCCCTGCGACTGGCGTGGACAAGACCGACAATCTCCCCATCGGCATAACTGAAACTCTACACATGCCCTGACTTATAATGGATTAACCGCTTTTGATGCTGTTATCCTCCCCTTGGAAAAAAGCGGTGAAGTGGAGCAGAGAGATCGCCATATCTGTACCATAGACCTATTAAAGAAGGTCTGTACCAGAGTGGTGGTGACGTATATCATTCACATTGAGAGCAGCGAAGAGCTGTAGTTCACAAAGCGGCCTCACACAAAACCTAACATTAGCAAACCTCTTCGAGATAAATTGTAGTTTTCTTTGCATGAAAAATTATCATTTAAATCCACAAACAACATATGTGTAATCCGGGGCACATAAAGACTGGGACCAGACAATAATTACTTTCTCTGCACCCATATTTTACAATCTCATAGGTCCAATAGGGTCTACCGGAAGGGGCGGGACTTCCCGGCGCATATCTGCGAAATGCAACACTTCTAAATGGCTGAGAGATGCAGGGCGGGAGCAGAGGGAGAATACTACCTTACCTACAGCCGTGACTCGAGTGGGACCCACTTTCAGCGTGGGAGTTACATGATGCAGATAGGCCCAGCCCAATTGGGGGGGAGCGGATGGGGGGGCTTTTACTATGTTCGAGCAACTGAACTGAGCGATGAAACCCTGTACTGGACACAATCGAATAATCAACTAAAGAACCCATTGTTGTTTCTTAAAAAATTAAAATCACAAGTGGACTCTGATGCCTACATTTGTCCTGTAATTTCCTGCAATATTACAACTTGCTCCTAGAAACTGCATCCTATCCTTTGTTGCACTGCAGTGTGCACACCTGTAGCTGTGTTTTGTCTGCTACCTCCTATCCCTGTCTCATCAGCATCATTGGGTTGACTCAGTTCTATGGCTGCACAAATTAAAACATTCTGTGACTGCATACATGCTACCCACATACAATATTTGTACTGATAAATCATGCTGATACTGATGGTTAACTAACTGTTTTTTCTAAAAACAGACAATTATCAACCTCCTCATTGCCTACTCCCAATTATTTGTAATAGTGCGATGGCTTAGCTGGCCAGATAGTGATAAAATAAAAATGGGAAAGCTTTTGTTTGAAATGTGACATAATCATTACACTCTGCATGTTGGGAACTAATGCTAAATTCCAAGCTCCCTCCTTAACTCCTGCAATTTCACCTGCAGCGTCTTTACTCGATGCTTGGAATCTGAATATATCCGTTATTTGCGAGTATTTCTCTGCATCCTCCTCCAGTGCTTTTTTCTTTTTAATTATTTCTCCTTTGTCCTTACTCTTTTTGCTGTTTATCGCTTTCAACACAATTTGTTTATTCCTCCAGGATAACCTGTACACTATCTACGAGCCTGCACCCGATTTCAATGTCATCATAGCTGTTACTTCTTTAGCTTTCTGACCAGTTGCACACATGGGCTTCACACTTGGGAGGGGCCGCTCATTGGCTGTAAAACTTGGGGAGGGGTCACACACCTGGGCTGTACCACTTGGGGAGGGGCCGCTCATTTACTCCCCTCTGCAGATATAGACTCGGTTGCGACGTTAACTGTTAGTGCTTGGATGTATTTGTATGTGTGGAGCATTGAGTGAGAGGAGCACATCCCAGGCTGGCCGGATGGCGCAGCAAGGCACTTATAAACGCAATATTGTGATCCTTCGGATTACCACTCCATCACTGCACACAGCAGCTTTAAAGCCAAAAAGAAGAACAACCCAGCTGTTTGAAGGTCAGATAAGTAGAGCATTGTCTGGTAAATCTCTAAACCAGGAACAGCAGCTGTAGCAGCAAAAGCTACTGTCCCCAGAGAGAGAAGTGAGGGCCCTGTGAGAACTGAAGAGCTCCTCTACAGCTCTGGGGTCCGGGGTCTCACACTAATCACTGACCTCTGCTTGCTATGTACCAGTAAGACACAGGCAGGGGCTGTTACTCAGCTACAATGACACAGCTTTTGAACCACCTGACAATAATTCACTTCAAATGCTGTAAACACTTTGTGATGTTAGCTTGTGTTGGTTATCCAGTATGTTGTGCTTAATGTGTTAGAACACCATGCTCTTTAAAGACAACGACACACTTTGGGATATATATGTGCATGCAGTATTATTGCCAATTGCCATTGCAAGTTATTCAACAAATAATTCTTCATAACATTGAGCTCCACCATGCGTAAGACCCCAGCCTTCCCAAGCTGAACATGACTTGCCAACCTTCACGGTCTGAACACATTCCTCCTTAAACTCTCACACCATTCACAACCCCACCCCCCCCCCTTCTGTCTCCCACCTTTCCATGTGCCTAAAGGGTTCCAAAGCCACCTATTATAAGGTGGTTTACTG
Source organism: Pollachius pollachius (assembly GCF_949987615.1). Classification (NCBI taxonomy): domain Eukaryota; kingdom Metazoa; phylum Chordata; class Actinopteri; order Gadiformes; family Gadidae; genus Pollachius; species Pollachius pollachius. The sequence continues at coordinate 20,994,565 of NC_136948.1, read as the reverse complement.
TGTTTTAACACACTTCCAACCACACTTCTAACCACCAACATTGTTTAATTTGCCCTCCTTGGCAGCACAGTCATTAGTTGGCTATTGCGTATGTTTCTTTCTGACTTTTACAGCCGGCAAGAGTGGAACTACAGACAAAACAAATTCCCCAACACACAAAACACACTGGTACAACACAATTCACACTGGTACAACACAATTCACACTGGTACAACACAATTCCATTGGATTGGAACCGAAGACTCACAGCCAGGTTATTCTTCCTTTATTTTTAGCGTGTGACATAATACTCACTGCCGATATCGAAGTGATATCAAAATGAAATGTTTTAAACTAAGTATAAAGCTTTTTCCTGAAGTTGTTAACAGTACAATGTGTCGCAACAGCATAGTATTGGTCATTCCTAAAGCATAGTATTGGTCATTCCTTCTGGTTCTCAAACCAGGTTAAAAAATATGCCTTTTACGGACCGGGCTATGATCCTGTGCTTCATGTCATTCCATCTCTTTGGATGGAGAGGATGGTGCCCTCCAAACAGTATGGAGACCTGCCTGTACAGATGATCTAATGGAGAGTAGCTGACCAAGACGGGATGGAGAGTAGCTGCCTCAGCTGTCTGCCTACTGGTGGGGTCTGCCATGAAGTCAGCGTGAACTCAAGACTTTGCAACAAGACATGGAAGCAGGCAAGTAGTTCTGTTGACCAGTACTTTTGGGTTCTCTCATTAAATGAAGATAATTTTTGCTACTCAAGATTGTCAAAATTCCCTTGCTTGCTTGTTGTTGGCTGTTCTATCTGGATCACTCTCTGGATCACTCCTGACAGTATCAGTAAACAGAATAAAGCACTCTGCGCTGGTATGTTTACACCAGGCATGGCTATTTTGGGAGATGGCTGCTCGTTAAACATCATCCTTAATATCTGCAATCATCCATAATATGTGCGAAAGATTTTTGTGCTTCCTGGAGCAGAAATCCAAAAATAAAGGCTATTTTCATGATTGTTTACTGTGTGCGAAGGGTATTTGAGTACAACCAAAAATAGTCAGCCTAATTTGTTGCTTATACATTAATTAAGAAGTTTTCGATTGTAGTAATATATTTTAATATTTAGAATATTAACTTACACTCACAATAATTTACATTACGAACACATTTGTTTCATTACTTTAAATTTCATTCCATTGCAGTAAGAGCTCAATTTTTAAGCACATGCAGCACATGACAATAGATCTCTTAAATAAAAGCACCGATTGCAGTGATCACAGTCCACTATAAATCTCACTTGATTGTCCGCCATTTCCGACCGTCCAGTTGTGGCGGCCCCAAGTGACAAAGCATTTTGGATGCAGAAAGGTAGTGATTGGCTTGGCTCACAAAAAATACTTATCCACGACAAATCCCCGACTCACTGTAATGTTTCTTATAAACTCTATCTGTGTGTGAGTGTCCTGCCTTAAGGCATGCATTTTAAACCACCTGGCTCAGATAACACGATGCCCCCCAGCCACACCCCACCAGCAGCCAAGGGAATACATGAGAAATTGATAAACCCGTCACGAAAATCAATGGCTTCCTCCTCTATTTTGTTCCGTCGCCTTACCCAGGGGAGGGCGCAAAACCAGGCAGGAACTCGTGCACGGGGAAACGTCACCTTTGTCAAACCGACCTTAAGTCAATACCCAACCCCTGATGTGGTAACATTGCAACTAATCATCAATTCACTAAAAAGGTTGACAGAGTTGGTGTTCTCTCCCTTCTCATTAGAGTTAATTTGTTATTGGTGCCGCGGGGCAACACAGGCAATCCGTTTTAGTGGAAGTGGAGGCCGGGATTGTCGGCTAGACAAAAAACAGAATTAAGCAGTCTGCTTAATTTGGAAATACACAATTTAAAATCAAGCTTAAAGGAAAAACGGCAACAAGTCCATACTCTTTTAGCAAGTTTGAGCAAAAAACATGGACCAATGCACTAACACATGCTATCCAATTCATGCACCATAAACACTGATGGTTACCATTTGTCAGCAAATCACGTATAAACTGCAAATTCACATAAACAACTGATGGTTGTTTATGTGGACCTGCAAATTCTTAAGACCCTGCAACTGCTGTAACAACTTACACAGTATCATTTTTTTAGAAGCTAATTCAATTAAATTTTAAAGTGCAACCAAATGCTACTATGGTTGATTATTTTATGTTGAATTTGACTTATTTCACCTTCAAATCTTATATAAAATTTATATATTTTCTGTCAGTATTCATTTGAGCTATTATACAATCTGTAATTATGGCAGTGTTTTTCTTGGATAAATTTTGCGAAGCATAATAATTATCATCATGCTAATGCTACACAATGGGAGCTGGTTGTCTTAGAAATAAATAAGGATACCTAGATGGATTCATTACTGCAAAACTGCCTCTGATTTTGTGTGACCTCATTATCTGAAATGGCATCCACCCCTGATGCATTTGATCCAAAATATATTTTCACAGTTTTCACAGTTTGATCAAATATATCATGTGTTTTGAGGGTTGGGACCGACCAGTAGGATAAGCGACCAGACAGTTAATGCCGCAAATGGCTCAGAAGAAACTAACATCTTGCCAGAAAACAGCAGCAGACCAGCAGAAGATAAAATCCATTCAACTGTGTCACTGATGTGTTTTATGTGCTTAACAATATAACCACCATAAAGATACCCCTCTGACAGAGACAGCAAAATGTCATTATGTTGTTGTTGTTTTTTCTTCTTGAGTACATTCATTCGACTCGAAAGTATTATTCCCACTCTCAATGTTTTTTCTTTGCAGTGTGCCAAACAATTTGCTGCTATTCAAGAGGTCACCAGTGAGCCTTGTTTTGGAGCCTTGAACCTTTCTTCAGGGCATTGCCATGGCAAAACACAACCACGTCCATACATAAGAAGTTCAAAAGAATGTATTGGCAATACAATAAGATGTAAAGCTCGGACCCCCTACTAACTGACCCCAGTTATCTGAATAAGCGAGCTACGATCATAGTGCAGTGTAGTCACTGTTTAGAAGGGATGGCTTGCTTTGGCGTCCTCTGCAAAGGCGAGGTGTTTACTAAAGGTTAGGCTTGAGGCATCACAACCTGTATATCGGGCAGCCCTGGATTCATCCACTTGATTTGGGATCGAATGGAAACATGGTGAAGGGATACAGTCATAAACACTATAATACTACACCAACCCACCTGACCATACCATGCCTTACACAACCTTACCGTACCTAACCCCACCTCAACATACCATGCCTTACACTACCTTACCATACCATAAAGTAGCATAACATACCTTAAAGTAGCTTACCGTACCTTTCCTGGTCTCCCCGTCCCTCAGACCGGCCCTAGGGCCCCTGGGCGAGCCAAGGGCCCTAATGGGGAGGAGACTAATGAGGTGTATGAGGAGATAACGGGGGCGTGGCCCTTTGAGGCAGAGGGAGCCGCCGTGGCGCTGTGTGCAGGCAGGAGGCGCTGAACAGTGACCGCAGAGTAACGGGTGCTACACAAACACTACGTAGAAACACTCACAGGACGAGGCCATGTAGAGAGACAGCGGGCTCTGTTAAAGTCATGTGATGATGTGAACCCTGTCCATGGAGCCAGGCCGTCTCCTACAGCAACAGTGATGCTGCCGCCCCAACACCACAGCCATCTTGAAGCACCTCAAACTAGAATATTTTCCTACATATTTCATTGCAATATATCTGTTTACAGCTCTTAAAAAATTCCAGCTTCCAGCAAACACACGCACACACACACACACACACACACAGAAAGCACACACTAAGCACTAAGCACTCATGCGCTCAAGAGACAGAGAGAGAGAGCGAAAGAGAGTGAGTTGGTGAGAGGATAGATGAAATTGTGTTGATTTGTGGCACCTCAGAGTCATCGATGTGGAGGTACCGTGATGCATCATGGGGAAACGTCGCATAAGCTCTGGTTACTGTTAGTCATTATCCATTAGCTTCCCAACCTCCCACATGTTCCTTCTAGTAACAAATACAAAAGAAGCGATAAAAATCATTTGCTGGTACTTGACAATTTGGTTTAGTGCGCATAGTATTCCGTCTAATTGTCATCCATGACTTTTCCTCCTTGTCTCCTCCCTTCTCTACTCCTCTCCTCCTCTCCTCCACCCTCCTCTCTCCCTCTCCTCCTCTCCTCCTTCCTTCTCTCCTACTCTCCGCCTCCCTCCTCTCCTCCTCTCCCCCTCTCCTCTTCTTCTCTAGAGGTGAACAGCAGCAGTCTGCTCTCGTGGTACCAGACTCCCAGAACCTCATCTGGAGGGTCCTGTTGGGGGACAGGATTGGTGCAGATGAGCTGCTTATCAACATCTCCACCAATCAGCTTCTGGCGCAGGGGGGGGAGGCAGGGCTAGTGGAGCTGGAGGAGCGGGAAAGTTTCAACGACACCCAGGAGTTCTCCACTGGCCGCAAGCGAAAAGACAGCGAAGGCCACACCCCGAACAGAACTCTGGGAGGACAGAGGATCCACCGAAACAACAGGACCAGGTCCTTTCACACACACACACGTCTGATACACAGGCAGACAGACAGTACTTGTGTGGGCTTATACACCCTTTTCCCAGAGAGGTCTACTACCCGTGCCCTGATGCCTAAAAGAAGCGAGTCCTGTGTTTGCCCCCCCATTATAGCTCTGTGAAAAGGGTCTATATTACATCTCTTCAATTCAATAGACTTTCACTTAAATTTCAAACAGTACCTTGATCATCCAGATGAACAGGTGGGCAGGTCGTTCAGCAGGAAGGTTGATAGACTTCGAAGTGAATTGGTTATAGCATTTGATGTCACGAAAATAATGCATGTGTGTGTGTGTGTGTGTGTGTGTGTGTGTGTGTGTGTGTGTGTGTGTGTGTGTGTGTGTGTGTGTGTGCATGCATGCAGGGGTAACCAGAAGAACCTGAAGCTGAGTCCGGCTGATATGTACCGTTGGAAGCTCTCCTCCCAGGAAGCCTGCACTATGACCTATAGGACCTCTATAGGTGCACACACACACACACGCACACACACACACACACACACACACACACACACACGCACACGCAGATGCACACGCACACATACACAAACTGGGGCGCATGTGGCACAGGAGGTATAGCGGGTTGGCTAGTTACCGGAAGGTTGCTAGTTCGATCCCCGGCTCCTCCTAGAGTGTCGAAGTGTCCCTGAGCAAGACACCTTACCCTAACTGCTTCTGACTAGCTGGCTGTTGCCCTGCGTGGTTGATACCATTGTTGGTCTGGGAATGGGTGAATGTTAGGCAAATTTGTAAAAGTGCTTTGAGTGGCCACTGGTTAGCGCTGTATAAATGCAATCGATTTAAATCCAGTCCAACTGCTACACAATCCCACTCTAAATATAGAGGTGAGGGTGAAGTAGAACACAATGCACAAGGTTCTCCACATCCAGGCTGCCGATGCAACTCATGTTGATAGACAGAGGCTTGGCAACAGACCTGCTGGTTTTGCCCACATTGTGGCGTGATCCTCCAGTGGTTTGGGTGATGGTTTGAAACTCCTCCAAAGTGAACCTGTAGCTATCGTTGTGCGAGACGCCTTATTCCTTCCTGCCCCCTTAATAACGTGCATCAGAAAACAAGGACAAGTGAATTTGACGCACAGCGACACCCAAAGGTTAGACCATTTTTTAACTCTGGGCAATGCGATAGTAGAGCAGAGTCTGGGGAAGCACTGGCGTTAGCTCTGATGTTTGTCACATAGGGAATAACAGCAACGCAAACGCTGAGTACTTTTGGAGCTTGTCATGGACATTGGGCTTAAGACTGGAATATTCCTCTGTACTTTAAAAGACACTGCCGCCTTCTAAACCCCAAGATAATGTGGGAAGAGACAGTTGTCTGGACAGATAGTGGTCTGTGTATAGTTCTAGGGATTATTATTACAATAGGCTTCAGTATTAAGAATCTTTATTCTTTCTCTGATCTTAAGCTGGCAGCAGTATAGTTGGGTAACTTTGGTAAACCCTGCTTCAAATGTGCAGTTTTCTTTCTTAGTTTTGTAATGTTTGCAGTTTATTACGGCATGGTCTGAAGCACAACAAGTTAATTTGACATTTGGCACATCTGCCTTGAATGTAGAGCAAATTTTCCAACAACACACTTTATTTACTCTTTATTAATAATTGACAATTCAAACAATTACCTGAAGGAATGTTATATTTTAGTGAGTTAAGTGAAATTCTAACTTTATAAGACACTGGCGTGCAAGTAATGTTCTCGTCTTGCATTGTTATCTAGTATGCAGTAATAATAGTTGTTTGGCCCCAAACATCAAGCGCTAAGCTACCATCAGCAACATAATAGCCCTTTATTCTTGACCAGCCTATGCTATCGGTTTGTGCCCTTGTGTGAGCATTTCTCCACAACCAGACTTTATATTCCTGAAACACCCTCTCTTTTGCAGGAACCCACTCTTTCAGACACACACACGCACGCACACACGCACGCACGCACGCACACACACACAAACACACAAATGCACCTTCTCTCGCACACACACAAACACACACAATTTGCATACTCACAAATATGCGGTAAACAAAAGGGTTGGAGGATAATACATTTAGTAAGTAAAAGGCTTAATACATTTTTTGCACTCAAAGCAGATGTTCATTTTCTGCTCATTTGGTGTGTGGGTGGGTCCACTGGCCCACAGGAGAGTGATTCACTAAATGTGAATGTCACAGGGTTGACTCAGGTTAATGCATCATGTCACAGTGGCTTCTTAAAACTGAAACCTCTTTGCCCGTAAGACCAATTACTTGCAGTTACTTGCACTTCCAGTGCTGTGGATGTTCAAACCGCAAGCAGCACACACACTCACTCGTGGACACACACACAAAACACAGACACACACACACACACACACACACACACACACACACACACACACACACACACACACACACACACACACATTGCGTGAGAATAGGCCTTCTTAGTTGGAAGGAGATTTGTAATAAATATAGGGTCAGGGGCTATTGTATAGCCCCTGACAGTAAAATACTCAAATTAGTTAATACGGTCAATCAATACGGATACAGATACATCGATGATATTTGAATAAATAATACCAGAATTAGACTAGTTGAGAGAGTGACCATTGTCTGATGCCAGAAGGTTGTCGTCTCCAGACCCCTCTCTGCTTTGCTTAAAGCAAGGACCCTCTTTTATCCCTTGGTTTTACAAAGCTATTTAATGTTCTATTGAGACTAGCGGAGAGCTATATGCAAGACAGCAATATTAAAGCATGTCATAAAATAATAATGCTGAGTTTCTATTAACCCAGCTGTTATTCCTGCTTCTCTGCATTTATTTGGAGACCTCCTCCACTCACTTCCTCATCTTGCTCTCTCTCTCTATATATATATACATGCTATACATATGCTATATGATATACATACATACCCTACCCTGTTGGGGCAGGATAGTGTCTTGGGTGAACGACCTGCTGTCTGTCTGCTGCTCTCTCTCTCTCTCTCTCTCTCTCTCTCTCTCTCTCTCTCGTCCAGCTGCATATTTAGCAACGATTTGTACTCAAACTATTTACGCACATATCGAGGGATTTCAGATATTTAAGCATTGTTTGCTTGAATTTTAAACAGTCCATTTTTAATTTGCTTTGCATTCATATTTTATTTTATTTCATAGATTTATTGAGCTGTTTCTATGTGCTGTTGTTTTCTAGGCAACTCCAAAGTCGACAATATTTTTTTTGGTATTATTGTTATAATTTGGGGGTGTTCCAAACTGCGGCTGACCCCTTGTAAAAAGGGACAATCCCCCAAATCACTCAGCCAGACATAAAGAGCTTTTGATTGCAGCCCTGCCTTTAAGCATTTAACCCCTGCCCTACACACACAGTCGTGGAAATATTATTCGGAACTACAATATACAATTATATACAAATTATATTAACCTAGTTTATTTAATTACTAGTCAATTGAAAAGGAAAATACATTCTCTCTCTTCTTGGACCTAGAGATGTCCTAGGAGATCCCCTACTCTCTCTAACTAAGAGGTGATGATTTGCATTGCCAATGTAACCACAAATTCTTATACTCATCACCATTCCGTTGCAATCTCAGATTCTCGTCGTTCTGCCAGTATCAGGCGCAGCTGATCGGGTCGGTTCAGCCAGGTCCTGGGGGCTGCACTGGGGGACGTCGTCACACTCCAGTAGGTGGGACATTGTCTGTACTGCTCCACAGCTCCACAGTCTTCTGACTGGTAGTTCCATGCTTTCATAAGTGCTTTGCTCCGCCCCTTCTCTATTCATTATCTGTTGAGGGTCTTCCAGGTTGGCCATGGGAGGTTGTGCCCGCTGGCGAGGCATTCAGTCGGAGTGATTCCTCTCTCCATCCAGTCATGGGCTCGTTGGTTGAGCGTGTTCCATTCATCTTTCCAGATGTTGGTACTTGCTGTTTCTTTGGTTGTCTGGAGAGATGGAACTGTCTGCAGGAAACCGGCTCTGGAATTCAGTCGGTAGCCAAGGCGGAAGCCAGCTGGGTCTTTAGTAAGCTTGGAGTCTATAAGTGGCATAAGGCGTTGGAGTAATAGCCTCTCGTAGAGCTTCTAGGTGATGCAGAGGAGGGAAATGTGTCTGTAGCTCTTTGGGGATGATGGGTCATTTCCAGGTTTGGGAATTGCGACAGTCTTGGCCTTTCTCCATACAGGTGGGATTGTTTCTGTGCCTTGCTGTGCTGTGCCATGAGTTCAGCATTGCTTGGGGCCATGTCTTTGCTTTAGGGCCCAGGTGCTGTATCAGTTTCACAAGTACATCATTGATTCCTGCTGCGTTCCCAGCTTTCAGCATGATCATTGCAGCTTTGAGTTCTTCTAGGCCGAACGGCTTGGTGAAAGCGCTGGCTGGTTGTAGGCGGTCTGGTATTCTCCTCTGGGTCTGCGCCGGTTTTGGCTGCGACTGTTTGACATCAGCTATGCTGCAACCGAGTTTGCTGTGACTGTTGTGAGCGTGGGCGGTGTGTTATGATCTTCACCGAGGCGGCAGATTGTTGCCTATGCCTTCCTGCTGTTATTGGTCATGTTGGTGTTTTCTATTAACTCCTTACAGACTTGCCTTCGATCTTCCCCAACTGTGTTCAAAAGGATCTCTCCTAATTCCAAGGTGGTGGAGGAGAAAGGATCCTCGTGGTATGCCCTTTCGTAGTCTCTCAGTAGATCGCTGGATGTTTCTGACAGCCCGGGGGTGTATTCAGTTTGGCATCCTCTTGGTATATGTCACCTGTCTGACCTTTCAGCAGTTCTGTGAACATATATAGTTGTTGGGGTGTGGTGGAATGCTGGGGATGGAGTCTTCGGTCTCCTGTTTGAATGACAGCCAGTCGGCCTACCGCAGATTGAACCTTCTTTGGGAGGGGACGGTTGTTGCTTGGAGAACGGATCTGACAGTCATGGAGATTGGCCAGTTTTGCGTATGGGGGATGGGTCCAGGACCTCTTTCACAGCTCTTGGATGATAGTTTGCTTCTCACAAGAACAAGGTCTGGGTTATATCCTCATTTCCATCTGCCGCTGTGGAAAGATTCTGGCATCGTGGATCAGGGTCAGGTGTTTCGACTCAAGCAAGGTTTCGACTTCATCTCCATCTTGATTGTTCATTTCATACCCCATAATGTGCTATTGGCATTGAAGTCCCCAATGCTGATGTGGTATTTCTGTCTGGCAGTTCAGAGTGAATGAAGGGATTTTGGGGGGGATACACACTGATGTGATGCTTTGGAGGGTAATTGTGATGGTTTCCATTTGCCCTTCGCTAGTGTGGGTGCCTACCTCTTCGAACGCGAGGTTTGGTCTGCTGAATACAGCTGACCCATACGTTGTGTGTCGGATCTCGGCCACCAGCTTCATTCCAGGGATGGCTGGTCCGTGTTGTGCAGGGCCAGGTTAGGTTTCCTGCATGCAAACTAGGCCCTATTTTAACGGTAACGGCAAGTAGCGTTGTGGGCGGTTCTATGGCGATGTGGCTATTTTACCGGCGCAAAGAATGACTCTTGCGCCCGGCGCAAATCTAAAAAGGGTTGGTCTGAAGTAGTCTAATTACCCGTAGGTGTGGTTTAGGCGTAACGTACAATAAACCAATGAGAGTGCCAGCTCCCATCCCCTTTAAGAGCCATGAGCGCATTTGAATCCGACAAGTTGATATTTTGACAGCGCGTCTGCAGTCTCCGATGAGACAGATGCACATGAATTTCAAACTTCAAATGGCTCAGTTTATGGCCAAATAATACGGCCTTATTCACACATGGAATAAGGTTTTCTTCCACAACTTCAGAAATACTGAGTCCTCAAATAAATTTCAGCAAAGAAAAGTAATATGATATGCGGTAACTGTGGTTCTATTTAATGATATACGCAATACATTATAAACATTGTTTCTTATCAGTATTGTATGCATTATCGTTATCGACTTGTGTTCCTAATATGCATGTGTCCCCCCGTTAATATACATTGCCATGGACTGTCTTATGCATTACCTGTTTAGTTTGCGTGTGTTTAAACAGATGGACACACACACGCACGCCCGCATTCATTAATTATTTTACACATACACACATGCGCGCCCGCATTCATTCTTTTTAACACTCACTCACGGTAAAATGATGTTTTCTCACGATCAAATACTCATCAATCCTGAAAGTTATAGGCATGTACACGATGTCTGTGTCAAGAAAATATGTGTTTGCTGTACGGTGTTTGCAGATGCATTGATTTAAAAGTACAACTTATTACCGCTGTATCAGCTGTTTTTTCCCAAATAATTTACCAAGAATGTGTTGCTAGGTATATGAGAGAAGCAAAGTGTATGCGCGAGGTGCACAAGCAACATTATGCATGCGCCCTTAAAATAGCATCTGAACAACACACCACTGACTTTAAACCAGGTATTTCCTGGTTTAAAGTCAAAGTGGTTTCGGAAACTGCAAAATAGCACCAGGGAACGTTTGCGCCAGAACACGCCTCCTCCTTTTGCCGAACCGCCCCTTGGGGCGCAAGATCATTCCCTAATTTACAGACGCGTGACGCAGGAGAGAAAAGAACGCTTTGCACCAGTTGCAAACTAGCAACGACACATACGCCAGTGATTAAGTCAATTGCGCTGGATGCAAGATAGGGCCCTATGTCGAAGCGTTTGGCCGCTGTCGCTAGTATGTCTGCCTTGCATCTAGAGAAACCTTCAATATTGATTGAGCCAATTGACTTTGAAGGCCCCGAGGGGGGCGAGTGTCTGTGGCGCTTCAGTGTCGTCATCCAGTAGATTGCTCCGGTAAGTATACACATATTGGCCTACTAGTAGTAATAATCTGATAATAATATCAGAGTGTACCAGTCAGTGTTTCAAAGGCTGCACCACGGAAGGTTTCTGTATTAGCAGCCCAGTCTGATACTAAGGTCAACCGACTGACTACTTGTGTGCTTACCTTGCAAACTTGCAGACATATCCGCTTCAGCCATGGCCAATCCAAAACTTTCCACGATGGTCACTATACCACTCACCTTTGTTTCCTTTGTATTAACTACCTACAATGCAATAGTTTCCCTATATGAATCTTGTTCACCAATTGTCTCACATTCAGTGAGACAATGGTTGAACACGATACGTATTGTTCCCATGATCATGCTCTAAAATTAAATCAAAGATTTTGCCATCTGAAGTGTCCTAAAAATAAGTTAGTTTTCATCATAGAGAAACACACAAATCTAATTTGAATTATTCTAAATTAATTTATTACAAAGTAAAAGCCTGTAGTTTGGTTTGTGAGTGAGGACATTTATAAGTGGTAACACGTCTGAATACGTACACACACATCTAGAGCTCCTTTCAAACAATGATGTCATTGTGTATGGGGTGACCCATGACTGACCCTTTTGTCTTTGTCTCAGGGCTTTGAATTTTGTGTCTGTGTTTGTGTGTGGGTGTGCACGTGTGCCCGTACGTGCATGTGTGTTTGTGTGTGTCTTCCTGTGACGTCATTGTGACCCCGGTTGAACCATATATTGTTCTCATCATCTTGAACAAGAAGCACCCTTAGGTACATTGTGTAACGAAGGGTCAGTCTGGCCATGAGACAAGCTCTCTGTCAACATCTCCTTCAACATTAATACGCAATATCAAGTACACACACACACACGTATGCACGGTGAAGATAAGGGTAAGCTTTTAGGTGGCACTTAGTAGAGCAGGAACAATTCCAAACGCAGAACACAATTTACTCAACACACTTCTCTTCCTCTCAGACACAGACAAGCACATGCCCACACACCAACACAGGAAACTCATTGTGGAGGGGCTGCCACACTGGATGTAAAGGAGCACCATGACCCTCAGACCTTAAAACAAACTAAAACCTCCTCCCATCCCCCCCACCCGGTCCCCAAGAAGCCGTTCTAAACTACCAGAAAATAATGAGGTTACCAAATCTCAGCCGGATGCCAGTCACAATATAGAGTGTGTGTGAAGATAAATAAGGGTAAGTTGCGGTGGGTTTCCCAGGTATTATCGCGGACTCCAGCGGAGACCCACAGCGGCGCTCGATGAGGCGTGCTGAGCGGTGGCGCGCCTTCCAGAGGAGCGCGCGCGGTGATAAACGACCGTGACGGGGCACACTCGCGCTGACAAATGGATGAAGGCTTAACAACGGGGGCGGGCCAATGGCTCCAGATCCTGGAGCAGAGAACGTCTATACAACACCGACAAAAGGAGCAAACTTTAACATATTGTGGATCATTATCGTTAGGATAATGATCATATATATTATGATGTCCAAATTGCGTCGAAGAGTATTTGGGTTTTGTTGACGGACAATAATCACCTGTCCTTTTGTCTGTTTTTCTGTCTGGGCATTGCCTCCCCAACTATCCGGAGTTTACATGTGTTTTGGGTTCCCAATATGCACATTCACACACTCACACACACACACACACACACACACACACACACACACACACACACACACACACACACACACACACACACAAACTTCTACACTAACGAGATCAAAGCAGCCAGTTCTCAAACAGCTGAAGCATTTGGAGTTATTTGATTCAATATTGCCTTTTCATATGCTTTTGCTTTGGTTCTTGGTGTGTGTGTGTGTGTGTGTGTGTGTGTGTGTGTGTGTGTGTGTGTGTGTGTGTGTGTGCGTGTGTGTGTGTGTGTGTATGTGTGAGTCGCATGGCTGTAGTATTGGTTGTTATGATATTGGGTTGTTGTACCTTTTGCTGTGGTTTTATATTTCATGTTTTCCATATATAGTGTTTGAAAATCTCTCATTTTGTTTGGCTGTACTTTTATTTGGCTGCACTGTTTACTAGTTTAACTTCCAGTCGTTGGGAGTTTGAGCCCTATGATCACTAAATATCTGCACCTAATTGAGCTCTTTTGGTTTCGATGGCCACATATTTTAACGAATAGGACACAAGAGTATAGCGGCAAGGAATCAATGGTATGAGGAGGAGAAACACAGTGGTCCGTGATATAAGACCCTGGCCGGTGACAAGAAATAGGGAAGGGCGCCGAGAGAAGAAGGAAACTAAGCCAAATGTTGGGGGTCGCTGGACCCACGGACACAATCACGATCCACCAGCGATACCGAGACGAAGCAACCGGTGTCCGCTCGGGGTAACTACACCAGCCTGGGTCGATATGGAGGCGTTATCGCCCAGGGACTCAACCAGTAAAGTACTGCAGAGCGCAGCGTGGGGGTCCGAGAGACCCAGGACGGGTTTTGTCAAGCAGAAGACGGACTGTGTGAGAGAGGAGCACATCACCGTAGACGCCAGCACGTGGTAGACAAGTGGGTCGCACTATAGGCTATTGGCTTTCAGGGGATGTTTTGTAATGATTTTCACCAACATAATAATGCACAGATTGTCTGGTTGATAAACGTATCTGTGGGGCTCCTCCTTGGTTCACAGTGTAGCTCTCCACACCATCGAAAATAAACCTGTAGGTATTCCATATACTTCTCAAATATGCTTATGCTTATGTATGCCATGTAAGGGTTGAGCGATAAAGAGATAAAGAGAAAGAGGTCAAGAAAGGCAGAGCAACAGAAAAAGAGGCCCCAAGAGTGGAGGTGGCAGGTCAAGAAAAGGACACACAGAGACAGCGAGAAAGTAATGACAAGAAGAATACACCAAACGTACTTCAGGGAAAGGGATGCAATGAGAGGGTGACGGACGCTGATGAAGCAAGGAAAATCAACATGAATGAAGGAACATCTCAACATACAGTTTGAGTTGAGTAAGTATGGTAGAGGGGGGATGAAGGCAACAGCAACACAGAAAACTAAATGAAAAGAAACCGATAAACATGTGTTATAAATTTGATGCATGAAACCAGCTTATGGAGCAGAGCTAATACCATCCTGTTATTCTTGACAAAGAGCCACACTATTTGCATCCATTTTTAAGTTCATTCATTCTTCCAATTTCTCTCAAAGTGTGAGGTGGAAAGTTGATTGTCGATTTGTTTATTAATTTTATTTTGCATTATTGGAAAATGCCTTTTTGTATTGGATGGTTTAACAATCGTTGTGCTCACTGATCTATCTTCAGGGGGAAGAAATAGTGTGAGTGAAATTCAATTCACAAAGCCTCACTGATTTCTATTCCAACCTGGTCTCACAGGTACCCGTGAAATGACCATGGACGCTTAACTCAAAATCTGTGGAATCCTCACAGAAACATGCCAATTTCCGTGATATGGCCACGGATGAGTTAATGACACTCATTTTCCGTGGCACACACACAGATCCCTGTTTCAACGACCGAGTCAACCTTGTCTCACAGGGATCCGTAAAATCACCATATATATGTATGTGTGTGGGGACGTGCGACGTCTGGCCTGCAGGGGGAGTATGGACAGGTTGGGAGCGCACGGGATTGGCCGGGGGGATTGGACCTGGTGGTGAGCAGGTGTCTGCACTCAGGTCAATCAGGGAGGGTGTACTTATGTGCCTGCTTTCTGTTGTAGTAGGAGAAGGAAAACCTGGAGCATGGACCCCCGAGATTCCGCACGAGGGAAACCCACACGAGTCCAGCGAGAGAGAGACATTGTGGGAACGAACCCCTTTTTCGTTACCGTTACGAGTTTTTGTGTTCTCGTTTTAAAAACAATAAAAGAGACCTCCCGCTGAGGGACCGCACCCTGCCTGCTCGCCTTTGTGTATTTGTGGACCCGTTACAGTGAATGAAATTCATGTTGACGTATGGCACCATATCCCTATTCTCGCCCATGCACCCATCTTGAATTTAATAGACCATTTTGTATTTTGTGTATTTATATACATATATTAGTGCTGTCAGTTTAACGCGTTATTAACGGCGTTAACGCAAACCAATTTTAGCGGCGTTAATTTTTTTATTCTGCGATTAATTCTCTTTTGGCTTGGCAATCGTTGTAGTTTTTTCACCTGCTGTCTAGCAACAACTAGTCGCGTTAGAAAAACTACAACACCATACCGGATCAAGCAACACCGGAAACAAAACAACAAGCACGCCGCACAAACTTTTTGGGGCAAGCAAGGATACGGAGCGGGTGAAAAACTCCTTAAAAGTGTGTGTGTGTTTGTGTGTCACTCTGTTCGAGCCTGGGCCCAGTTTCCCGAAAGCATCGTTAGCCTAAGTGGATCGTGAAGTGCGTTGTTCGAGCATCGTACAGTTTTCACACTGTTTCCCGAAAGCATTGTTGGTAACGAACGCCGTGAAAACGCTCGTAGCTAACGAGGACTCCAGGGGTAGGACGCTAAGAGCATCGTTCGCCTACTATAGCCTCAGTGGCGGCACCAGCGGACATTCCTAGTATTGGATGCGTTTTATTACAACACATCCAATACCACGGAATGCCCAGCTTGGGCAATTTCGCAACCAAAACAGTGGTTACCGCCGATATATTACTCATAGACTACTGTTAGATTTAAACAGCAAAGATAGAGACATGTTAGAATTCAACAACAACATAATTTATTGCAGCAATTCAAAATTCCAAAAATACATGCGCAGCCGAAATGTACCGATCAAACGCCACGTCACAAGGCATATAATAAAATCAAATATTTCCATTGCTCTTGTGTGGGAGGTCGCTTTCGAGCTGCACTTGCTGTCTCCCTCTGATTTTAATTCAACCAAGGCGCATCTGTGCCACCTAAAACTTATACCGGGGGAGAAAAATATTTTATTTTATATTGAAAACGCAACACAGCGTCTTGTCACCGCTTCTTATTCTAAAAAACTGGATGATTGAGCGTGCAATTAAATAATTGATTTGATATTCATCAGTTCATTACTGCCATTCAAAAAGTGTCTTTTCAGTAGAATAAAATATATTTGTGAATTTTTTCAGTGTAGTTAATTTATGACATATTTCTGTTCAAACCATTAACGGATCTGTCAGGTTTCCGATATGTGTCCCCCCCAATGTTAAACTCATTTCTACGCCCCTGTTCGGGAGCATGCAATAATTCAAATTATTCTAAAGAGGTCAGAGACTCCGTGCGCAACCCCGCCTTCCCCAGTGAACCAAGAAAGCCCGCGCCGTGACGAAGAAGAAGGTGAAATCGCCGGGCGTGCCAAGCTGTGACCGAACTGGCTCGGCAGTGTAAAAAGACCTATAGCCAGGGTTCAAGTTAGGTCGGAGGCAGTGGGAGCTGAGCTCCCATAGAGAGAGGTCTGGCTCCCATGAAAGCACCAAACAAAATCTGTGGGGGTCTCTGAAAATACAGCAGCATAATATTGTAATTACAAATAAAGCTATTTTCCCTTCCACATGCAGAGTTACATTGGCATTAAGTGGGATAATAAAAATAAAATTTAGTATTATTATTATTATTATTATTATTATTATTATTATTATTATTGTTATTATTATAATAGAACGCCGGTCATTATCTGGAAAATAAGCCCAGACAGGGCGAACCGGACACCGATGCGAAACGGAGGTGTCTTGCTTCGACCTTAAGGGGCTTATTTTCGATAATGAGCGGCTACTTGCCAAACGAAAAAATAACCTCACAAGGTGTCTTTTACAATTTATTTGTTACCATTCGTAGTGTTGATCAGCAGAGAAATAGTTAGCCAAAGACGTTGACGTCGCTTAGCAACCGAAGACGCTGGCATCGTTGTGAAGGGCCCATGCAAGTGAACAAAGCGTTCCACGGCATTGAGAAGGGCTGTGTCATAATAGCCCATATTGACGTCATATATCCCCCCCCCCCCCCCCCCCCCCCCGTCAACAACTTTAAGAGACCCCCAGAGATGGAATCATAACTCGAACCCTGCCTCTAGCCTACTTCATCCTGCCAAACAATTATGGGCAGGATCTAGACCAAGCTCTCCTAATCGGGTCAGCAATAGCCGTGTGTCAATGCCTAGCCTCAGCGTTTGAATGATAATGAATGAATGGAATGTTGTATTTTTAATGTCTACAAATATTCTGGACTAGAGAGCCAATCAATGAAACCTTATGCGGAATCAGATAAAGTATTTTATAAACGCAATATTGTTATCCTGCAGTAATCAGCCCGACAGCCCCGAAACGTTAACGGCCCACCGGGAATTCTCCCGACCCTCCCGATTACCCCTCCGCCACCGTGTGTGCGTGTGCGCGTGTGTGTGTGTGTGTGTGCGTGCGTGCGTGCGTGCGTGTGTGCGTGCGTGCGTGTGGGTGTTATTCGATAGCCTGGTAATGTGTATAGGCCTACGTAAGGTAGGAATATTCATACCGGTTTAAATAATAAATGTTAGTATTTCCCATCTTTGCTGAGCAAGAGTGTCGCCGAAGGCGACTAGGGGGAAAAGTACATGAACGGCAAAGACAGTTGATTCCCCCCAGATCCCGAACAATAGACTCTGGCTAGAGCCGATATTCCCTGCCCCTAGGGGAACTGTGGGTTGGGGTATACGTTGTGTTCCCTCTATTGTACACAGACCAGAGTGGTAGATATAACAGAGTGGCGACACTTCCATTGGACTCCGTTGTAGCGCCTACTTCCGGGGTATGGAGCCTCGAATAGTTCCAAACAACCATTTTACGGCGTAGGAGATCATTCATTTCCATTGCTGGCCGCCGAGTAACTTCTGAAGTAAATTGATTAAATAGCTACCTCTTTTGAATTATCAACTGTCTATATTTTATCAGAGGCCCTTTATGATGCATATACTGATATTTATTTGTATATGCACAGCGTAATTATATATATATTTGTCTTGGTAGACGACCGTTTGCCTGCTAGTTTGTTAGCTCAACTTCGCCATCTGTGAAGGTATCTCCAGGGGTAAATTGATTAAATAGCTACCTCTTTTGAAATTTCAGCTGTCTATATTGTATCAGGACCTTTATGAGGAATATACTGATATTTATTTGTATATGCACAGCGTAATTATATATATTTTTATCTTGGTAGACGACCGATTGCCTGCTGGTTTGTTAGCTCGACTTCGCCGTGTGATGGTATCTACACCAACAATTACAAAGTTCAGTAGTGAATCTAACTTTTAGTTAGTTAGTTATTTAGTTAGTTATTTATTTTGGATTGCTAGGATAATTTAGGTTGATTTAAGGACGGGTTTTATGATGCGATAGCTAGTAGAAAAAACAGTGTGTTTGTTTAATTATATCGTGGAAAGGGTGATGTTCAGCACATGAAGCCCTACAGATGCCGCTGCTTCAACAATGTTGATTATGATGGGCTGGTAAACTGCTCCATTGGTGGAATTGCCACTATAGTGGTAAGCCACAACTTGTTTCCACCGTGTTGTAACTCTAGCCAGCATAAACACCAGTGCATGTGTCGCTTGTCCTTTGTGCTCAGGCAGTGTGACATTGCCAAATAGCCTCCCCGTTCCCAAATGGAGCTCCACGCCTGGAGTAATGGACATCTCATCTAAGGTGAGCACACACTCTCTCTCCATTTCCGTCATACCACCTGCCTTCAGCCTCAGCATCTCAAACACTTCGCCCAAAACTCCTGGCTCCAGTTTTACGTGCTGCATCCTCCTTTGCAGCGTCCGGATGTTGGGCAGCGGAATATGCATTCGCTGGAGGGTTTTGTAACCAGTGGTGCCAGCAGTAAATTTAACCTGTATGGCTTTTTTAATTGTCTCCTTTCCCCACCGTATTTGTCTATTTTCCTGTCCAAGGGCTCTAATTTGGTCGGAATTAAACACTTGTTTTAAATTCTTGTTGACTGAATTGTTTCTCTTTCTTAGTGCCAAATTGATTCTTTTTCGTTTTACAAGAGCCCTCTCTGCTCTCCTTCTCAATAATTTTTCCTTTTCTAGTTGCCTTATTAGGTCCTCCACAGTCGCCCCATCAGTCCCTGGCAGTCTGGTCCCTGGAGCAGCAGTCCCTGGAGCAGCTGGCCCTGGCAAAGTTATTACTTCACTGTTGACCCCTGACTGACTGGCCCTCGGCACACACATCCCTGGATCACCTGCCCCTGGATCACCTGCCACTGAATCACCTGCCACTGGCAATGTGGCCTCTTGATTTCTCTCTCTGTCTCCTGTCATGTCCCTTTCAACGCTCTTGAAATCCACCTCAATTTCTCCCTCAATCTCTGTAAAAATTACAAGGTAATGTTGCTGTTATATGTATTTTGCCTTTGCATTTGCAACTACTGTCATCTCCAATGTAAGAAAATGAATTGAAGCGAAACATTTCTGCAATGTGAATTAAATTATCTGCCACAATCAGAAACCAATAAAATGTATAAATGGATCTACCGGCAAATAGTGTCTTATCTACATTGTGTGCAAATCCTCAGAGAATCCCTGCCTTCTGGTTGTTTTTTAAACTGAATGTACAAATATGAATTAGGTAATCTCATTCGTTGTGCAGTCTATCCTTGAATTACATGAAATGGGGAATATTGTTAGCTGCATGGATCATACCGAAGTTTAATTTAGCGCAATATGTGTGGTCCCTTGCACTTGTATCCAGAGGCACCCTCACAGAAGGGGGTTTCCTCCTCTTCGGTTTAGGGCGATGGATGAAAATTGTTGGGACTGCATCGGGCCTCAACTTCAACATCCCAACTACTTTTGTGGCTTTGAATTGGTCATTTTCAAAGTGTACCTGTAGGTAGGCTTGTAAGATCAGTTTCCATTGCACTTCAAATATCATTGGAAATTTGGAAAGTCATAATTCTCTACACTTACAATTATTATGCCCTTTGAAATGCTAGCAAGTGATCTGAAAATTACTTACGTTACATAGTTTGTGACTGTTGCTGACTGTCAGTAAGTTTTGACGGCTGACCATTGCCATCCATTTTTTCCTGCGCTCTTGATCCTTGGGGAAGCCGTACATGTGGTAACCCTTCTCGGACCGATTGGAGCATCCAAATGCTGCACAGCCAACCATGGTATGACCATTTATCTATAAAATGTTAGTTGTAACCAATGAATCATGACACCATTGAAGATCACAGAGCGGGTAACAACTGTTCCTCAACCACTTATGCCCCGACTTTTGAGAATAGGTTAGTTCATGACCAAACGAGGATCCTCCCTCCTAAACCCATTTTGAATTTGCTCAGGGCTATTATCAGTATTGTAATTGCATAAAGTATAGTATATTTGCAACGTTATATGTTAATGGTTTGCCCTAAGTATATAGTGTTCCCTGCTGTGTCCATTGTTGAATCTGTTCACACAATCGCAATCACTTGTTCTTGTTGTCACACTAATTGTTTAATAAAAAAATACAATTTCATTCATCCAAGCGTAATGAGTTGTTATTCTTTAATATATTTGATACTTTGTGTGGCTTATATCTTTAAATGATCATGGTAGAACATCTTGAATACTTTGATTTAAAAACAGATGTAAGGTAAAAGTTAAGGTTAGGCCAGTATGCTAACACGAACGTGAAGCTTTCCCCCCAAAACTTAAAAACGTATCCAATAGCTTTCAGTTGTCCACCTACCACTCTAAAACAGACATTTACAAATATGCAATAATGCAATAATGCAGTAAAAAAATAATAACAGTCAGACAAATACTTGTATGTGTTTTTTCATTCATATTTACCATTCAATATTGAAATCTCTGCTGTCGTCCCATAGAATAACATTGAAAGCGCGGCGTGTTTGGAACTATTGAGGCTTACATGAACCACGTGACAACCACGTGACCACCCTGTCGGCGAGATCATAGCGTGTCGCAACTCTCTCTCTCTATAGCTCTGACACAGACTAAGA
Source organism: Pollachius pollachius (assembly GCF_949987615.1). Lineage (NCBI taxonomy): Eukaryota > Metazoa > Chordata > Actinopteri > Gadiformes > Gadidae > Pollachius > Pollachius pollachius. The sequence goes on along the minus strand of NC_136948.1, from coordinate 20,973,271 downwards.
GGGACCAGGATATAAAAGGGGCCAAGACATTGAGTTCGGGGCGCTCCTCACCCCGAGAAAAGGAGTACCGATCACTGGACGCCAGCAGACGCAATGATTATCGCGGACCCGCTACTACTGGAAACTACTCGCCACGACCAGACCTCGCCACACCAGAAAGGACCACTCGGACGTTCTTCAGTTCCCGACAACGCCTCTCAGTCCCGTGGGAAAAGGGCGTACCATTTTTTTTTTAAAATAAACTAATAGCCTAATGTTACTGCAAGCTTTTGAAGTGCCATCCGCAACACTCGTCATATGATGTCGGGCTAATTAGAATAGCCTATGTGCAATGTAAACACCAACTCTGCAAAGTCAAAAGATTTCAAAGGACAAATTCGACATTATAGGGAAGTTATTTGTTCCATATTTTATTTTAACAATCTAACAACAATTTGACAACAGGCTTAGCGAGTGCATTGCAAATACATGAAACGTAGAAAGACAAGTCATCAATCAAGCAGACCTTCGATTTGGAACTTGGCCCGACGATGTGTGCAAATCTCTCAATAACAACACTTTTGAAATCCGGTATTTCTCAATAACAGCTGTTTAAATCAGGTATGAAATCTGGTATACAATTTTAATACCTGCTGAAATGAATAAATAAATAAATAGACTTCAATTAGGGCTGGGCGATATGGGCCAAAATTAATATCTCGATATTTTTTTACTATATCTCGATACACGATATATATCTCGATATATTTTGAATCTCCTCTAGAGCACATCATAAATGCTCGATTCAACCATGTCTGGCATAATGTTACTACATGTTATAATAATTTGAGTATTCCTGAAACATAAGTCTGCATGTAGATTACATGAAACAACATATTGTTTAAACTCATTAGTGCTTTCTATTGGAAGAATTTAGAACTTGCACATAAGAAAAGGAAAATCACAGCAAGTTAGATTTACTGACACAGCATTTATTCAAACCGTTAATTATTTGAGCAAAAACAGAGCTCAAAGCCAAACAAATGTGCATTGAGCAACCCCTGACAAATTAATAGTAATAATTAACTAAATTAAAGTGCATCTTGCTTGCATTGTTCATTACAACATTAAATCCAAAAAATTGTCAAATAATATGTGAAGAAAAGAAGCTAAGGTCAGAAATGCCACTGTAAAACAAACACTTACAGGACAAGAACAATCATGTCACAGGTGTGTAGCAACACATGAAATGAGCTACAGGTTCTGTGCCAAAAACACAAGCCTATCCACAGTTTCAGGTTTGAGAGATGCCCGCTGGCATGTGACAATGTTCCCACTGGTACTGAATACCTTTTCCGAAGGGGAACTGGTGGCAGGCACACATAGATACTTAATGGCCAGATTTTTAAGGTTTGGGAACATGTCTTCATGTTTCTTCCACCACTGCAGGGGATCAGACTCACTGTCAGCAGCGGCAGACTGCAGGTAGGTGGACATCTCTGTGTGTATCTGGCCTCTCTGTGATGGTGTGGCAGAGGCAGAGCACGGCGTAGCTTTTTTGAAAAAACTTCCGAGAGTTTTCTTCTTTGGTGGCTCTTCTTGAGGCTGTGAAACAGTGGCCTCAGCTGCACCCTGGTCAGACAGCATTTTCTCCATCTCAGCCATGGCTCTGAGCTTGATGTCCTCGATCTTTTCCTCTGCAATGTATGTCGTTTTGAACCTGGGATCCATGAGAAGCCATGTCCAGCAACTTGTTTGTTTCAGGGTCAGCAAATTTCTCCTTCAGATAGTCCAGGATGGCGACTTTGATTGACTTTGTCAGTGGAGTGTCATCCTCCTGAAGAGCCAAGATGCTGGACTCAAAGAGATGGAGCACAGGCTTGACGTAGGACACTGTGACATAGTCTTCACCTGATAAGGCATCGGTGAATTCGACTAGGGGTTTTAGAGCCCTATTAACGGATTCAAGGACTTCCAGGTCTCACCAATGAAGAACAAGATGCCTTGTTTTTTTGTCGGAGCCCAAGATTTTGGAAACGGCACGCTCCTGCTCCAGCACCCTCTCTATTATTTTTTGTCTGGATCCCCACCTGGTAGGAGACTCGCTGATCAGCTGGTGTTCAGGAATGTTCAGCTCTTGCTGAGCTTTGGCCAGGTCTCTCCTTCTTTTCCAGCTAAAAGAGAAGCTGCTCACCACCTTTTTGCATAGGCTGACAGCACGGTCTATCCGGGGGTCTTTCATACTTCTCTCTGAGATTAAAAACAAAGAAACATTTTAATGTTATAATATTTGTAAATAAATCCATAATTCTTCAGCAACACCAAATTAATTCTTTCAAACATAATTTATAATTATCTTTTCATCTTTTGTACATTTTATATTTTATTTTAAAATGAACTAACTTCAAATAGTTTCTTTCAATAAACACATGAATATGCATATATCACATTAATTTTTTATTCTAGTCAATTTTAACATGGCTGATAAAAAAAAATCTAAAATAAATGATGACTTTACTACCACTAGGTGGATACCAGTACTCACCAATTGACAGGTGCAGCCGGTGGCCAAAACACTGCAGTCTTGTCCAACCAATCAGGTTACAAGCTTTAACGATGTTGGCCCCGTTATCTGTGGTGATGCTGACTCGACGGGCTTGTTGTAAATTCCATGCTGCCAGTACTTCCTCCAAGCCGTGTGCCAATATCTCGCCGGTATGATCTTCCGGGAAAAAGCTTGTTTGAAGGCACGCGCTCTTCAACTCCCAGTTGGCAATGTAGTGTACTGTGAAACTTAAATAAGGATCACACGTCCTGCTTGACCACAAATCGGTGGTCGACGCGTAAAAAGTCACGTCTGTGAGCGTGTGGGCCAGCTTCTCTCTCTCTGATATGTATAGCTCTGGTAGAGCTTTTTCGGCAAAAAACTTGCGACCAGGCAACTCATATTTAGGGTCAAGCGTCTTAACAAGGTTTTTGAAACCAGGCTTTTCAACGACACTTATTGGGGCCATATCTTTGGCTATGTAGTGTGTGACAGCGGCAGTAATTTCTTTCCATTTCTGACTTTTTTTTTCATACGGGACTGCTTTGGAAAAGGACGGAGCCAAAGTCATTTGCTTCTGGGCTGGTTGTTTGTGTGTTGATATGGATGGAGATTGGGCCATGCGCTGTTTTTGGCATTCTTCGTTTTGCAGCGGGTGGCATTTCAAATGGTGAAATAAATTTGTGGTGCTGCTTGATCTCGTGGCAATGGTTTTGAGGCATATTTTACATAACACCGTTTTTGTTCCACATCTTCCTTTCGGTAGCCAAACCACTGCCAGACGACGGATCCTGTACTATTCTTTTTTGAAACCAAATCCTCCGTTTCCATCATCTTTTCCCTCTCTCTCGCTGTTCTCACTCAACGGTAGGAGATGAGTGACCAGTCGCTGTTCTCACTCACCGGTCGCGTGTGTGACGTCACACACGCGACCGTCACACACGCGCGTAGAATCCTAGAATCTCGCGGGGGGAGTGAGTGTGTTTAATGCATATGAGTCTGTGAGGCAGAGAGCCACAGGAAAGAGCGAGAGAAGGGAACACAACGAGTATGCCGGTGGCGGCAAAAAGAAACATTACGTGCCAATTTGTATTCGATGTTCGCGACAGGGGCATTTTATACATCGCCTGGAGAACATCTCGCGATACATCGCATATATTCGATATATATCGCCCAGCCCTAGCTTCAATGCCTTAACAATTCCAACCGAATATCCAAATATATTTTTTCTGTCAATAGACAACATAGGCAAGTGCACTGCAAATAAATTAATGAAAAGTAGAAATCAAAAGCCAGGCCTATACAGAACGCAAGTCGGCAACAAACAAACAAACATAAACAAACAACTTATGAGAAGTCATCAAGCAAACTATCAGACCTTCATTTATACAGGAACTTGGCCCGACGCTCTTTCATGTGTGCAAACTTCTCAATGACAATTCTGTTGGAATCAGGTATGTCCTGTCGAAGTCGCTTTTTGATGGACAGCATTGCCAATGCGTTCAGTCTGTCCTGGGCCATAGTATTTCTTAGGAATGTCTGAATTCATTTGAGCGTTGAAAAGCATCGCTCTGACTCAGCTGTAGTCATGGGCGTGGTGATTAGAATGTGAAGTAATTTAAACGTTTCAGAAAACACCTCCATTAAGTTGTTCTTACTAAAAAGCTGAAACAAAGCCATTGCGCTGCTGCATGCTCTGAAGTCAGGGTTTTCATAAATAACAGAAAGCTCTGTTTGCAGACGTGGTTTGCTCAACATTGGATAGGCATCCACTGCCTTTCAGAGGGCTGCTGTGGGGAAATCGTCTGCGTATTCAGGAAAACGCTCACTGTCAAACGGTACAGGGTCGTCTTAGCTCAGGAGGTAGAGCAGTTGCCTTGTAACTGAAAGGTCGCTAGTTCGATCCCCAGCTCCTCCTAGCTGATTGTTGATGTGTCCCTGAGCAAGACACTTAACCCTAACTGCTCCTGACGAGCTGGCTGCCACCTTGCATGGTTGACTCTGCCGTCGGTGTGTCAGTGTGTATATTAACTGATGTAAGTCGCTTTGGATAAAAGCGTCTGCTAAATGCCTTGATTGTAATTGTACAGCCGCAGCCAAGTGTCCAGTAAATGTAAATCTATCCGTTGCATTGGCGATTACAGTGTCACACACTTCATATCCAATTCTCTGCAAGTCTGGAGCGCCACCACGTCGAGGTGCATCAGGAGTGAATTGTCCAGAAATAGAAGGCACTGAATCGCGAACTTTTGAAATTGAGCAGATAACGTTTTCTACGATCCTTTGAGTATGCACCACATCAATGTTTCTCCTCTGAAGCTGTGCAAAGAGTGTATCTACACGGGAGAGTATGGTATGAAACAGCTCAAGATAAAAAATGAATTATTTGTCAGCCAGCATTCGGCAGTAGCCCTTTGCCTCTCTGATTGAGATTGCATCAAATTCTGGAGATACTCGAATAGTATTAAAGCATTCCAGCAAGAGATCCTTATTCTCATAGACTGTACTGACTGCGCGACTATGAAAGTTCCAGCGTGTCTGGGATGCTCGTGGCAACCTCCTTGCTACAATTCTGTCCAAAGTGGCAGTCCCCTTAGGGAACATGAGAAAAAGGAAGAAAAGCCGCTGATGTCAGAGAAGAACCCACGCACAGGCGTAATTGAGGACACGGCCTGGTGCATAACCAACTTCAGTTGGTGTGCATAGCAGTGTATGAAGTGGGCATTGGGATAAATGTCCTGAACCTTCCTCCTCACTCCACCTGTTGCTCCTCGCATCACACTCACTCCATCATGTTTGTGCTATCAGCCTGTCCCTGTCCACCTCATTCTCCGCTGAACAAACGACACCCAACTGTTGCCGAAGTACATTAGAGATGGCCTCTGCGGTCGTGCCTCCATCAATTTGCTTGAAACTAAATAATCTCTCCTGCAATGTGTTGGCTTTGTCTATGTAACGAAACAACAACAAATTGGCAATGGGTTGAAACATTAGTCGTTTCATCGGCCTGCACTGCCAGGAATTCTGTGTTTTTCAGATCCTGTATAATGCGTCCCTGAATTACATCAAGCATGCAATCGAGAAGCTCATTCTGAATGCGGTTGTACGTACCTTTGAACACCGTTGCCTTCTCCAGATGATCTCTCATTGCGCTATCCAATGATGCTACTAAATCCACTAAGCCCAGGAAGACACCAGGGTTATCTGATGATTCAGACTCGTCATGTCCTCTGAGATCCAGTTCGAATGCTCCACAGAATTTTACACAGTCAATGAGCTGAGCTAGCCGGTTTGTCTGGTCCAAGTTGTTTGATGGCTAATTTCTCTTCAAATTTTAACCTATCAAATGTTTTTTTTAATAGAGACTCAACAGGGTTAATCGCAGGTGCAACACCACTCGCCATGTCTGCCGAAAGACAAAAGATACAGGCGGAGCAATTCGATTTTAAACAACAACAGTCCTAGAATATGGCCATGGGGCAGACTACGTTACGACCATATGGGCGTCTTATAGTGCGGATTGCAATTCTTATTGCAGCCTGCAGGGTTATGCCAGAAACATACGGAGGGACGCGGTCGTTGAGCTCCCCTGCCCCACATTGCATGACATGTTAAACTCAACTAGAATCGCCACCATCAATTTGATATCAACAGACCAAAAATAGTCGGAAAGCCTACAGAAACTATAGATAGATTACTGGGGAACTATTTTTTTTGGGAGCACGCTTTTGCAGGGAGTTCGCCGGCACACATGCCCATATGGACGGCACGCGCCTGTTGTCCTGTCTGTTCCATCTAGAAGTCACCCTCCGTTCCGGGGCGATCTTCTAGCCTGCTCGGCCTCCGTGACCAGCGAGGGACTTCGTCAACGGACGGATCCCTACACCACGTCGCACAGCAGTGTTTGTGTTTCTTTGTTTTCCAACTCGCCGTTTGAGGGCCTAGTTTGGGACTAGTTTGGCGCGAGTTGGAACGGACGATTTTAGACTTTACTATTTGTTGTTTGTTGGTTTTGAATATGTATCATATTTTATCTTTGAGTCCATCCTACCTGTGTGGGATTTCTATCATATAGGGGGGGTAGTAGTATGGCAAGCACTGCGTGATACTAGGCCTATTGGTTCAGTGAGCCCCTGGTTTTTCCCTAATAACCAAGTGTGGTGGTGATGATTATGCATGACTAGGTGGGTTCATAACCCTGATTTTCGTGTTCTTGAGGTTGGTCCCCCCTCACATGTGTTCAGGGGGCTGTGTGCAGTGTTCAGTGTGCGCTGTGTGCAGCATTTTATGGGCATGGAGTGTTTCCAGTGAGGGCAGGGTGTGCAATTTGTGCAGTGTACTGAAGTGGGCTCGACATAGTAGGGTTTATGGTAATAGCGTAGCACCAGTCTACCCCCTGGCCTAGAGCCATTCCTTCTCCCCCTCCCACATAAGTGATAGACTCAATCTTACAGAGGGTGTCATATGATTGTGCTAATAAATTATTAGCACAATCGCAAAAGTGCTGAGCTGAAACAGGAGATACAAAGCCAGGTGTCTCTCCTGGGCAAGACCATCGCAGAGGAGATACGCAGCCAGTTACAGCAGGAACCAGCCCTGGCCCCTCGAAGTAACTACCAGCCACCCCGGGGAGGACAACCGGCGGGACGAGAGACCTGACCGTTCCAGTGGGATGACCAAGGGCGCCCCCTATGTGCTGAGTGTGGAGCTGCTGGCCACGTTCAACGCTACTGCCCACAACGACGCTCCAACCGGTCGGGTTTTCCTGCTCCTCGGCCGCTGTAGGGCAGGTGATCGAAGAGGGTAGCCCCAGCGAGACCCTAGACAAGCCTTCCTTGGTGGGCCAATGCCCCGAAGTGGAGCTGACGATCCACAGGGTTATAATTCCCTGCGTTTTGGAGACGGGTTCCCAAGTAACCCTGTTTAGTTACTCCTTATTTCAGCGCTGCGTGGCTCCAGATCTGCTACAAGACCCGGACAGGATGCCCTGGCTAACCCTCAAAGCCGCCAACGGACTGCGGATCCCCTACGTAGGATATGCAGTCTTAGACTTTGCTGTTGGAGGGATCGAGGTCAAGAACAAAGGGATAGTGATTGTAGAGGACAGCTGTATGGGCACAGAGTATGGCCTTCTAGGGATGAACGTGATCAAAGACTGTTGGGAGAAGCTTTTCATAAATGGCCATCCTGGGGAAATGGTGTTCAAGTCCACCGTACCCCAAGCCTCGGTCAAGGTGTGGGACAAGGCTTTTGCCATATGCAAGAGGATCTAGGCCCCAGAAGAGCCCCTCCAAGTAATGGCAAGGCTGACTCAGCAGAGCCCCATCTCCATTCCCCAATGCACGGAGATGATCGTCTGGGCCGATGTTTCCCAATTAGCTGGCTCCCCTGACCACCTCATTCTGGTGGAAAACCTCCCAGACGATACCGGAGCAGAGGAACACGGTTGGCGAGTGGCCCGGACCTTGACCTGGGCACAAGAAGGAAAGTCCCAGCACTTATCTGTAATCCCCAACTGTTCCCTGTGCTTCTCCCCCACCGACATGCGTTGGCAACTGTTACTTCGGTTTACCCCTCAGACGCCCAGGGCCGGAACCATTTGGTGCTACGAGACGTGTGCCCTGTATGCGAGGGCCCAGCGAGAGAGACACCACCGCATGGCGGGGAGAGCACTGATCTTCTTCCAGGGCAGTCGGAACAGTTCTCTGCCTTGCTACGGAAGTGGCCAGGGGTGTTTGCTGCCCACGAGGAGGACTTTGGTTTTATCACAGCCGTGCAACATCGTATCCCTACCGGTACGGCACCCGCCATCCGGGAAAGGTATAGACCTGTTCCACCCACATTGTACCCTGAACTGCGCGGACAGCTGAAGGGTATGTTGGACAGTGGTGATTCAAGAGTGTTCGAGTCCCTGAAAAAAATGTGCGATTAATCGCGATTAAATATTTGAATCGCTTGACAGCACTAATATATATATATATACAGTGGGGCAAAAAAGTATTTAGTCAGCCACCAATTGTGCAAGTTCTCCCACTTAAAAAGACGAGAGAGGCCTGTAATTTTCATCATAGGTAAACCTCAGCTATGAGAGACAAAATGAAAAAAAAAATCCAGAAAATCACATTGTCTGATTTTTTAAGAATTTATTTGCAAATTATGGTGGAAAATAAGTATTTGGTCACCTACAAACCAGCAAGATTTCTGGCTGTCACAGACCTGTAACTTCTTCTTTAAGAGGCTCCTCTGTCCTCCGCTTGTTACCTGTATTAATGGCACCTGTTTGAACTCCTTATCAGTATAAAAGACACCTGTCCACAACCTCAAACAGTCACACTCCAAACTCCACTATGACCAAGACCAAAGAGCTGTCAAAGGACACCAGAAACACAATTGTAGACCTGCACCAGGCTGGGAAGTCTGAATCTGCAATAGGTAAGCAGCTTGGTGTGAAGAAATCAACTGTGGGAGCAATTATTAGGAAATGGAATACATACAAGACCACTGATAATCTCCCTCGATCTGGGGCTCCACGCCAGATCTCCCCCTGTGGGGTCAAAATGATCACAAGAACGGTGAACAAAAATCCCAGAACCACACGGGGGGACCTAGTGAATGACCTCTAGAGAGCTGGGACCAAAGTAACAAAGGCTACCATCACTAACACACTACGCCGCCAGGGACTCAAATCCTGCAGTGCCAGACGTTTCCCCCTGCTAAAGCCAGTGCATGTCCGGGCCCGTTTGAAGTTTGCTAGAGAGCATTTGGATGATCCAGAACAGGATTGGGAGAATGTCATATGGTCAGATGAAACCAAAATAGAACTTTTTGGTAAAAACTCAACTCGTCGTGTTTGGAGGAGAAAGAATGCTGAGTTGCATCCAAAGAACACCATACCTACAGTGAAGCATGGGGGTGGAAACATCATGCTTTGGGGCTGTTTTTCTGCCAAGGGACCAGGACGTCTGATCCGTATGACGGAAAGAATGAATGGGGCCATGTATCGTGAGATTTTGAGTGAAAACCTCCTTCCATCAGCAAGGGCACTGAAGATGAAACGTGGCTGGGTCTTTCAGCATGACAATGACCCCAAACACACTGCCCGGGCAACGAAGGAGTGGCTTCGTAAGAAGCATTTCAAGGTCCTGGAGTGGCCTAGCCAGTCTCCAGATCTCAACCCCATAGAAAATCTTTGGAGGGAGTTGAAAGTCTGTGTGGCCCAAAAACATCACTGCTCTAGAGGAGATCTGCATGGAGGAATGGGCCAAAATACCAGCAGCAGTGTGTGAAAACCTTGTAAAGACTTACAGAAAACGTTTGACCTCTGTCATTGCCAACAAAGGGCATGTAACAAAGTATTGAGATGTCCTTTTGTTATTGACCAAATACTTATTTTCCACCATCATTTGCAAATAAATTCTTTAAAAATCAGACAATGTGATTTTCTAGATTTTTTTTTTTCATTTTGTCTCTCATAGCTGAGGTATACCTATGATGAAAATTACAGGCCTCTCTCATCTTTTTAAGTGGGAGAACTTGCACAATTGGAGGCTGACTAAATACTTTTTTGCCCCACTGTATATATATATATATATATATATATATATATATATATATATTTATAGATATTTAGTTATATATACTTATATATACTGTATATATTTATTTAGTTATTTATTTATTTATTATATACAGAGACCACCAGACCTCCTCGAAGCAACGAAAATGGTCTATTAAATTCAAGATGGGTGCATGGGCAAGAATAGGGATATAGTGCCATACCGTCAATATGAATTTCATCTATATTTATATATATGGTCATTTCACAGATCCCTGTGAGACCAGGTTGAAAATTCCGTTGGCATATCACAGACGATTTAAGTGATTCCGTGAGGTCACTACGGATTTTGAATTAAGCGCCCGTGGTCGACTCGTTCGCTGAGATGGGGATCTGTGTGTGTGCCCCGGAATATGAGTGTCACTAACTTGCATTGGAGCAAAATCCGTGGCCATATCATGAAAATTGGCGTGTTTCCGTGAGGATTCCACAGATTTTGAGTTAAGCGTCTGTGGTCATTTCACGGATTCCTGTGAGACCAGGTTGTCCTATATTCACAGAAGTGCCATCTATGTGTCCCTACGCTCTCTCTATTGAACTGAGGGGTACTACCATCCTGTTATTCTTGAGTCAACAAGAATAACACGATGGTCAACAAAATGGCCAGGATTTTATTTCTGACTTTGACTAACACAACTCTCTGCACATTGCTAGGCATGGAACTGCACCTCCTCCTAACACAGCCCCAAGATTAATAGATGAAGCTTAGACTAGATTGCAGTTATTGCAATGATGCAGCGGTGGTTTTACCTACAATAGGCATGATGGGGGACCTGCTCAACAGGGGAACGGTTCAAGAACACATTCATTAACATTTGTCCATTGATACAAGATGCATGAGGAATGGAAAGAGTGGCTATTGATCAGAACATTTCATACATTTGATCAACAATATGGACATGGTTTGGAATTGTTTGCTATCCCACTTTTAAGAGCACACCTCAACCTCTTCCCTTAAAATTAAGTCCACTTCCAAAACAATGAGGTCAATACAGTTTTTCCTCCCATATTTAAGTTAATATGATATAATTTCCTAATAGATTATAAGGCAACCTGTGATGCAACACTGGTTACCCTCCCCGTAGACATCCCAGGCAGATGCAGCGGATAATATATGTGCCCCAGCGGCGCATCACATTTGGCCTAGTAATCACAGCACTGAAAATAGAACCAAAATATGCGTGTCTGTGTAGACAAAATACATTCTAGTTGGGTTGTTACTGCCACTCGTTTTGAATGACCGACTATTCGGAAAACATTGGAATTCTTTGGAAATTAATTAAAAGTGTGTTCCCCACACATGATCAGGAGCCCGGCTACTGTTACTCTCTGTAACACAAAGCAAATGCTAACCGAGAGAACTCCCCTTCTGTTAGCACTATGATGGATTTGAAATTAAAAAATAATAATTTAATTGGCAAACACCAATTGACAAAATTCTCTGCAAGTCCCCCGAGTGTGCCCTCTCATGATGCATAGTGAGCATGCTTGCTATACATACATACCCTACCCTGTTGGGGCAGGATAGTGGCTTGGGTGATCGACCTGCTGTCTTTTCTCTCTCTCTCTCTCTCTCTCTCTCTCTCTCTCTCTCTGTAATTGATCTCAACGGATGATTACGCTCCGTCTACTGTCCTCTATAGAATTAGCATGTTTTCCTTGTCGGGGCACACATGTGCAACCACACAAATGCTGTATGCTGATTCACAGTAAAGCCTAAATGATGTGGAGCAGAGGTGCAATTGTGTGTGTTTCCATGTACAACCACTAATGGCAACAACGATAAACAATGGACGGGCTCTGCTCAGCAGAAGCTCTTAAAGTAGGATTACTTATCATCAAAAACACAATTTCAGTGTGCAAAAATGGGCTGCTATTTGTGTGGTTTTTGTAATCTCTTTAAGAGTATTTTTACTGAAAAAGTTATTGATTATGTTTGTTTGTGCACATGGAAAAGTCTATAATTAATTTGCAGATTAGAATAAGTAAAAAAGCTGTTCGTAGTATAGCATAGTCGTCAAGCTGAATTTATTTTATTATTAAATTATTGTTTCATTTCTTATTTATTAATTTAATAAAATACATAAACATGTATATGACATGTTGACCTCCTTTCTTGATGTTTTTGTATGGGTTAGGGTTAACACAAATCAAGTTGTGTTAACATTCAGCATGAAAATACAAATCCATAAATAACCACTTTTGAGTCTTTCTCTTGCAAGGTGAAATAACCAAGTTACACAATTTGGACAAGTTGTAATTTCTTTTTAGGCAATATTTCCCTGGATAAGTAAAGATATAAGGCATTAATTAAATTAATTATATCATTTATGACTTAATTATATTGGTATGCTGCTTGTCGCTTTCCCAGAAGTGCTTGGAGAAACCATCTTATTTTGTAGTCAAATTCACACTTTCCTCTGCCTATCACTATCTGAAATCCTTGGCAATACATCTGCATCCTAGGCCTGCCAGATATGGCCAATTGGATTCAGCGGCATTTAAAACGGAACGATTGCCTTGGATGAATCTTCCTAGAAAATAGCAGAGCCCAATCACAAATACATGGAAAACAATGTCGGCAGCCAGAACTAGACCCTCTGCCATGTACACCCTTATATGCAAATCGGTATCACTCGATTTCATATCACTAGATTTTACATCATGAAAATGTATCGATTGAATCGTGTCCCAGAGAATGATTGCCCGACTTGTTTTACGGTACACAGAACGAAATTTAAACCCATGCATTTTGAATGGTCTCAGACATTTTCATGCTACAGAATGACAATGGAGTGCATGTTTGTTTGAAACAATTCATTAAGTTATCATGTGTGAGAGGTCATTCCTACTCCTGAGTGTGTATTGACTATTTCGGTTGACTAAAATACTCATTGCAAGCTTCTTTTACCCCCTCCTCCTCCCCACATGGATATGGAGAATTGTTGCCACGCCCCAGTGGTTGTTGTGTCATACATATTAAAGAGGGCATTCAAATATACTACAATGATCCAAGGATGCCAAACCCCTAAAGGAAGTGATGCAATAGATGACTGAGTCTAGGACAGTAACAAGTAAGCTATAGACCTGGGGTCTCTTTTATATCAAAGAGTCTCAAAGGTCGCATACGATTAGCAATTAAAAAAGATATATGACTCACCAAACCTTGGCAAGTGCTCCATCTCGTTGCACCTCACCCAGTGGCTCGCTTGCAAGAATTTTTGCTAAAGTTCTTCCCCAACCGACAGCCTAGCCATCCAACATGCATATCTGAATATCTGAGAATCAGGCCTCTCTATCATAAAGCTAAAAAAATATGAGAGGAATGCACATGAGGTTTTTTTTTTATCTCATAAGGGGCGTGGTGCCAGCTCCTTTTGACCCCGGACTTGAACAACTTATCCACAGGTCAGCTGTGTCTACACAGTACACACCTTAAGGCAAATATTTCCATGCCATTCGGTTAGGGTCTGGCTTTTTTTCAGAGAGCCAAAATGGAATTTTGGGGATTTTGGAGGTCTAATGACAAAGTTTCTATCCCTTGTCAACAAATTTCTAGCAACGGCTTGTGTCTATAAGCCATTGTCTAATAATAACCAGATGAATTATTCATCTGGATAACTATTCCTTATTCCTATCGATATGCAGCTTGCCATGATTATTGCACTCAACAACAGAAATAGTCAATACACACCGAGCGAGGGGGTCATTGCCTCGGCAGCACTCTGGGAGGTGCTTTTCTAGGTGTGCTTGTCTAGCACACCATTGAGTATCTTTTTCCTAGCCAGCGGATCCTAGTTTATGCCAAAAAAAAAAAAAATTGACGGCAGCTCAACTGCCACACTTCATTGTTATGGCTACGAGTGAGCTGTGGTTTGGAGCAGAGCTATTGTTTGAAATAAAAGCCGGCCAAATCCGATATCTTTAAATAAGTAAATGACTGGAGTGCACTATTAAGGTGATAAATATTCATCTAGGTTTGTGTAAATAACACACAGGGAACTCATAAACTTGTTGCACCATGAACTGTGCTTACATTGTGTACATTAATGTTCTTCATCACAGGCAAAAACTGCCAAAAGAAATCATAATGTGAGCACAAGGCACGGAGCGTAGGGCCCCTCCAACCTGCAAGCACAGTTGAAGCGCAATCCGGAGTGGAACTTTGATTTTCAGCTGATCAGTTCAAATGACTGGATGAGTGAGTCAGACTGGAATCTTTGATGGCTCTGGATGAGTGAGTCAGACTGGGATCTTTGATGGCTCTGGTGTGAAGACAAGGACCGGAGAATGTCGAGCTTCCATCTGTTTTTGAGTATATAACAAGTTTGTCTGCAAAAGACTTCTTTAGTCTCAGCCAGCTGAAATAAAATCGACTTATTTTGAAGTATGCTGCAAAACTACTTGTGCTTCTTCATACTGTAGGCATGGTGTGTAGTGATCGCGTCTTGGTAGGTAAAGCGTTATTTTATATCTTCATCAATCTTTCAACATATTGGATTTCACATAGTCATGTTCTAAATTCTACAGTAAGTGTTTTGCATTTTGGGAACATTTGAAACAAGGATTTATATATCCAAGGTCTATACCGTATATTCATAATTCTGATCTTGCCATAACTTTGTGAAACAATCTTATGTTGCCCTTCAAGTGAGGGATGTAACACCAAGACAGTGTGAACTGCATTTAATGTTCTTACGTCTCCCACCAGGCAGATGCAGAGAGAGCCTTGAATTAAATTGACAGCACCTATAACTATAAAAGTTGAGGGTGCCAGCATGGCAGGGCAGCTAGGTGATGGATAATGGCTGTGCATGTCCTTGGACACAATCAAGAGGGAGGTCAGAAACAGAAGATCATTTCACACATCCATCTAGCCAATGTATTCTGTTGTGACCGTGCAGAGGGCTCAGCGTTCTTTGTAATCATACGTAGCTGTCTTCTGTGGCCAGGGGTCAGTGCGACTATCAACATGTCTTTAATTGCCAGACGAAGAACAGAAAACAAGAGACAAAGGATGCCAGGTGACGTCAGTTAACAATCTAATCATGTTCTTTTGGTCATACATAAAACTAACAATTTCAGTTGTTTTAACCGAGATTCTTTGATGAAAATCTGCCTTTTATTTGACGAAGAACGGGGTTTCACAACTAAACTATTTACTTGCTCACCCAAACATGGTATTGAGTAAACTTTGACTCAGTGATAACTATTTCCGTTCATGAAGCCAGGTTATATATTTTTTAAGAAGCACTTAAAATTAGTGTCTCACTTGGTTTGAGACTCTTGTGGCCCCTGGACATGCAGCGGCGAAAGAAGATTCACTGTGACCAATTACCTCTGATAGTGGGGAGGCAGATGAAGTGGCCCTTTTTCTCGAAGGAAACACTTACAATGATACACCCATGATAGAACAAAAGGGCATTCATTTAAGGCCTGTATTGCAACATGTGTTTTTGTCTGATTTTGCTAAAAAAAACATGCAAGCAGTGGTGTAGCACATTTCATATTGGTGACTTTAGTCAGTGACTTCTGTTTTTCATGCCTTTGATTGCCAACATGTGTACTTTTGCATGCACACGCACACACACGAGCGCATTCACTATTCAAAAACAAGTGTAAAAATAAAGTTAAGTCATAGATATCTTTGAACATGGTGTTTATTACAATCAAATAAGCTTTTGATTCTGTGGCAAAATTGCTCAAAATATGGGAACACACTGGCATAATTGTCGATCAAAAAGTCAGTTCCACACCACTAATGCAATACAATCTCCCAACGGTGTGAGGCATAACCATTACTAAATAATAGCTGTTCTTCCATGTTGGCAAGCCTCGCCACAGGCCATGTATGTTTCTCGATCTTCATTTCAACATATTAAGTCGGGTTGTTTTGGGCGAGTGGGTCATTATTTTTAATCAAAACAGCAGCACTCAATATGTGTTTTCAGGGTTTGTGTTTGCTAGTGTTTATGACAGGCACACATTTCTGTTCTGACTTGGTGCCTTGCCACCTCTCATGAGCCACTCATATCCTTTCATCTATCTCCACTTTAAACACACACACACAGACACACACACACACACGCACACACACACACACACACACACACACACACACATGGCACTAAGCACATTTTAAGAAAAAATAGCTTTCTTGTTGTCCTATTTGGCATTTTAGACTGCTACAAGAAAAATAACTAAATCTCATTTAGAACTATTATCAATATAATGCCACAAGTGATGTCCCAGATCCAAAGAAAATATTGTGAACTGATTGTAACTGTCTGTATACTGAACCAAGATACAAATGCAATGTTTGCTATACATCACTCTTTTTCCCTGGAAGTCTCTCCCTCTAAGTGTATGTATTGGTTGCAACAGCATTATTCACCAATGGAAAATAGGTTATTGTGATTCTCGTTTAGTGCAACATGTAATCCAATGCATTCTTTACAGCTGCACTGCAACTTTTGACCCCTGCTGGATTCTAATAGGGGTTTGTCTCGTGCCTCCTGCTAGATCTCCAGATGTTATCTAAGGGTGCATCCGAATACTAAGTATATACTATTTCTGTGCAGTGTCTACTACTTGACCGTTAATGTAGTACGTTCTACAGCTATGCGTAGAACGCCTCCGAACGCTTCCGAACACCACCGAAACGCCACCGGATGTTTGGAGATTACGTATTTCCCTTCTGTGCACTGCACATCAGCTGCCGGCAAAATAAAAGTCACCTACAATAATTTATTTTATTTTTTTTTTTCACCGCAGCGTTCTTCTTCTTCGGTTACCAGACTCCGGCTGCGATAGCTACGCTATTATCGGATAGCGTAGTGACCTTCCATTGTATACTGTGGCGGTAGTACTCATTCTGAAATTTTTTGCCTACTACACAATGCATACTAAGCATTTTGACGGACTATATTTGTGACATACTACAAAATGCCTACTATATAGCAGTCAAGTATGAGTATTCACCTTAGCGTAGCCCCTATTTCCCCAATAATAAAGAGGGCAGGGCCCTAGGTTCTTAAACCAATCTTGTCTCCTAAATTATTAGTTTTGATTCCCTATATTATTGTAAGCATATAAAAATAGCACCCTTAATAAATATTAAACACTAAACATAAACAATATCAACACTACACGTATTAGTAAACAAACCAACAAAAAGGTAAGCACGGTTGTGCGTCGGATAGTCGGATATGGTGTTCTACCCCTTTGGCTAAGCTGAAATCCCACTTATCCATTGAGAAGACATGGGATCTTTGTGACAGCATCTCACAAAGTCAGTTCTTCCATTCTGTCGAGATTGGTGAGTCTCTGAAGTTGATCATACTTACATCAAACTCTGATGAAGTTTTTTCTTTGGGAGGGATGGTAGCAACTGAATCAACCAGGTGCATGTGGCCAATCACTGTTCCCGCTGGTACCTTCCAACTATTTACGAAAAATGCAATCAATAATTTATATACAAATAAATGGTTACATATCGATCAGCAACGAGGTTGGAGTAGCCTACCCACATAAACAATTGTAATAAACCAACATTGTTAACTGTCATACACAGCTAAACAAGCAAATGAGAAATTAAATACAAATGCAACTGAAATGTTTATTAGGCTATTAACAATATTATTAAAATTATACCGTAATGCACCCGTTCTTTGTCTTTGGATCTTTTGAATAAATAGATCAATAAATGGTGAATTGCAATGATCGCAAGCAGAGGAACGTGAGAGTCATTGAGCAGCAGCTGAAGCAGTCTAAAAATCCCTTTATCACTAAAACACTTTTAGTAAACGTCACCACAGTGCCTAAAAACCATCAACGTCATTCATGTTAAGTAAAAGGAAAAACCTCGGACACGAGAAGTTAACGGAGCCGTGCACTAGGCCCTCTCGAATGCCGGGCCGAAACAAAATTTCTTTCACTACGACTCCTTTAAGCTGCCCAACCCTCCTTCTCCAGCAAAAATAATAACATAAAACGGCTAATAAAACGCTTGAGGTGGCGATTTGAAAAGAGAATTTTTTTTTTTTTTTTAGTACATGGCATAAAGATAATTATGAGCCTTTGATTGATATCCAGACATTTTTTTGCGGAGACACATTCTTGTTCCCCACTTGTATTGGAGTGAACGGAGGTATCTACTTCCGGGCCCCTTGAATCGAGGGACCCGTCCACAGCCCGCTAAACAGCTGCAATACCAGGCTTGGCCGCTGAGCACTGGTGGATTGCGGAAGTATGCACTGTTCCTGGGTGCTTGTTTTTGCCCTAACTCCAGGGGTCAAATCTCCTTACCTTTATGCCTCCTTTCCTTAACCTTTGTGGAAAACGTCATCGGGTCAAGAAGAGATGAAAAGGAGCTTCCTTTTGAACATAGGAAAAGACAGCGCTGTTTAAAATGAATTAGACTCTTTACCTAACCGACGTCATTGCGCGACGGCGAGTATTGCCGACCTCTAGCGTCTCTAGAGTGAAACTACAGTTTTCCTAAGTTGGACTATAGCAAGTAGCCTTTCGACCCCTGCGCTCTTGACGTATTCATTTAAATCAGCTGGTCGCCAATAATGTGAATAACTTAGGTCGGACTTGGCCAATGGGAATATTGCCACTTGCCACAATATGGCCACTTGAATCCCAATTCACATGTGAAAAAAAAGAGACTCAACTTATCTTGATTTTGAAATTAACTGCCCCCAGTAGTCTTTCTTAAATATGAAGTCAGGATTTTATTTTCTTACGGTGTGTATTGTGTGCTTAATAACCAGCAATAAATGATTTCATTTTGATTCAAATAATATTTTCTTGAATTGGTATCCATTATCAATTGTATTTTCTTCTCTTCTATTCTTCTGCTTTCCCGCGTCTCTCATGCGTCTTTGCGTAGAGTCGGTAAACTTCGTCGGTGGCATGTTGCTTTAAATTTTGCCGCCGTAAAGGATTATGGGATACCACTATCTACTTTCTTTTCGCAATGGTTGCTCAGGAGTAACCTATGCTAAAGGAGGGTTAAAGGAAGCATCGAGGCTCCTTTCCTAAGCATTTTTAGAATTCGAAAACCACCTTTCCTCCAAGCACTTCCGGGTCATCTCCATAGGAAAGGAAATTTCCTACGCAAAAAAGAGAATTTGTAGAGGCCCCAGCACGTCTTCCCTTTCCTCCACTTTCCCGCCTTCTCAACATTCACCCGCAAACACCTCATCGCGCCCCCTCCTGGTTGGATGGCCATATAACAGCTCAATTAAGCAAAGGATATATGCAACATTTACAATACATCAAATAACATTTACAAAGTTTGCAACCATTACACAAACGTCAACAAAACTTTATGAAAAATAATAAACTCTTATACAATGTTGTTTATTCTTATGAATAACCAGAACCCGAATTTCAACTTGGTTACAATAGATTGATGTTCTTTGTCAGAGACTCATCAAGATGCTCAATCAGCCATCAAATTGTGTTGGGGACTGAGAATACATCAGAGGACCCTAACCGTGCATTTTACTGAACATCAGACATACATAAAGCCAGATTTTTGGAAAAGCCCTCAGGTTTTACAGATTCTGGCTGATTACACAGTATCACACAGAAAATGTATGGCCACAAATTACAACTGTGACTACCTGCAAAGTTTGAAGGCAGCGATTTCCACTAGGCTGTCAGAAAGCTTAACTCGCTCCCCTCCCTTCCTCCCCCAGGAAAACAGGACTTCGGTTCTTCCATTTGTCATGTACATTCGTTTTAATTGACAATAAAGCTGACTTTGACTTTTGACTTTGACTTTTGGCCCGATGAACAACGGTCCACAAAGACTCGTATGATACTGAATCCCCAGCTCAGGCTCAGTCGGACCAATCGCAAAGTGCTCCTATCCTGTCGCTTCACGACCAGAAAATGGAGGCTCCAGGGATCATCAAGCCATAGCTCTATCACTAGGAAAGTATTTTCAGACATGCTTTTTGTGGTTGGAGGAACTAGAAGGCTAGGCAGAGAGAAGCAGACACCGGTTGGGAGTTGTATTTCCTGCTGCCTGACCGCAGTGTGAAACTTCCAGGCTATGTCCAAAATAAAAGGGGCAGTCACAAAAAAATAACCTCACTTTGAACACACACACACACACACACACACACACACACACACACACACACACACACACACACACACACACACACACACACACACACAATGCTGAAGGTGGTTGCAATCAATGTGTAGCTGTGTGGTGTGATTGGGCCTCATTCTGCTGCATGCTATCCCTCCGACCAGTAATCACACGGTAGGCTGAGGATCAGTAGGGGATCACCGGGGGTTCCCTTTTTACAGAGTGAGAAAAAACCTAACTTACAACTTACAATGTAATATTACATATATATTCATATGTGTGTGAAATGCATTACTCCAAACGGTTTTATTTTGTACAGAGTTAGTGAACAAAACATCTGATACTTAAATTCACATCTGGATGTCTTTCTAGAATTCTCCCATTCCCCAAAGCATACAGAAGTCAAAGCCAATCTTTTGTATGTAAATTCAATCTCTTAATGACAAAGTAAATTACTCTCTGAGTGCATCATGTTTTTGTAAGATGTTGTATTTCCATGTTGTATAGGAATGAACATAAAACCAAACATATGGAAAATGTTAACAAGGTAAAGATTGTCATTTTCATTTCATGGTGGCTTTAATCAAGACGGTTAAAAAATAAATATTGCACTTAAACTAGAATGCAGGATTGAATTATAATGGTGTTATAGATGTTGGGTATTTCCTCGTCACTGCTATCCGTTATGTGTACCTTGTCACTAAAGAAAACCAACATTTGGATTGCATTGCTTTTCTCTTGTAAAGTGTACATGTTGTGACATCTTCAGACCTCAGCATTAGATCTTGTTCTTCAGGAAACCCACCAAACAGTGTCAGATTAGGGGTTAGTGGTTAAACTGTATTAAAGGGGACATATTATGAAAACAACACTTTTCCTGGGATTTTGGGTGTTGTTTTGGGTCTCTGGTGCTCCCACATGCATACAAACTTTGAAAAAAGTCTGTGCATGATTTTTTGAGTGAGATTTGCATTTCTGAAAGTACCCCGCATACAGTTACCAAATGAGCGAGTCAGTTTCGGCGCCCCCTCCTACGTAGGAAGGGGGCACATTTGAATATTACCTCCCACTTCCCCACTCCCCTCCAATCAGAGCATAGCTAAGATTTTGTGGACCAGCGGACGAGCAGCTCCGGCGGCAGGGGGAACTCGCGGTTGCTCAGGTTCGGGAGTAGTGATCGGAATTTCGGCTCTTTTTAGTGAGCAAGATCTCTTGGAACAGCTCACCAACAAGAGCTGGCTCTTTCGGCTCCCAAACGGCTCCTCGTATTACCACTTACGTATACCTTTTATAATGGAGCCATGCCGTAATTCCGACGGTCATACAGTCTTGGAATCATTTTTTGAGAGAGTGTTTTCCTGCTTGGAGGAACATACATAGGATTGAGAGCCTGTGTGAAACTTCTGATTCCCTTGTCCTCCACAATTGAGAACGGTTGGAAATCACTTGCAATCATTTTAGCCAATTCTTCATCAACTCTGTTTTGTCTTGCTGGCGTCATAGGTTTTGAAATGAATTGGCTTATAGAGCTCTGTGCTGCTATTGGTCGTATGCTACCTGAAGCATGGGGGCCTACTGTAGTAGCAGCAACAAGAGGTGGAGTATTAGAGGCTCTGGCAAAAGCAGGCATGCCAGCCTGCCTCTGGTCTTCCAACTGAACAATTCGATGCACAGTCCTCAAGTGTCTGTGCAGGTTGTGAGTGGATCCTGCTCGATATGAAATCTTACTATTGCACATTCTGCATTTTGCCTTTGTGTTCTCACACTGATCAAAATGCATCCAAATGCTGCTTCTTTTCCTTGTCTCATTCATCTTGTACTCACATGCTCGCACTCATCTCTCTCCTCTTTTCCTCCTGTCAGTCACAGGCAACGTGTGTCGTGCATCGAAATCCCCCGCCCCTCGCTGCTTGTTCTCATGATCGGTTGCTGGCTGCCATGCTTGCGCAGTGACACGCATAGCACGCGTAGAATGAATGCATGTAGCACCCGTAGCGCGGGAGAAAAAAAAAGACAACGGCTCGTGTTTGGGAGCTAACTCCCATCGTTCACTCAACCCATTTGGGTTAAAAGGCGAGACTTTTTTTCAAAGCTTCGGCGGAAGTTCAGCTCCCGGAGTACACCACCGGAGCTGCCGGACTGCCGCCAAAGCTTCGGCGGCAGTCCGGCAGTCCGGCAGCTGGGAGCTCGGCGGCAATCAAGCAGCTCAGCTCCCGGAGTACAATCCCTTTCTCCTCCATGTCGCGGTTCATGGACTTCAGAGAGTCAAGGCCAAAGTTCCTTTCCCCCAATTCTTCTCAACCATGGCCGAGATATCCCCGACTACGAGTGTTTACTTGTTGTGGAAGTGCCAGAGACATCAGACGCAGTCTTTATGATTCATAATATCATCCGAGGTGCACATAGCTTTTGGCCGTGATTTAAGATATAATATTATATAATACCCATATATAATATTATTATTATTGTTATTATTATTATTATTATTATTATTATTATTATTATTATTATTATTATTATTATTATTATATAGATATAGAGCTCCTAACAATCCCTTCTCCTCCATGCTGTGGTTTAGTCTGACAGCTCATTCATCAATGAGCAGCATTGACCAATGAGCATTAAAGCTACAGACAGAAACAGCGCATTCTGAAGGGACTGAAACAGAGGGGAATAGCGGTAGGCAAGATTTTTTTCCCTAAAAGCTATTTCCAGCAAACAGCTTCATAAACATTTTTTCTGGAACTCAAATACTATTTTTTTTTTTAAAACAACATATAAAAGCATTTAAAATGCTTGCATTATATCTTGTCATTTTCTTTGAGTACAATAACAGCTGTCCAGTTTGTGTTTCCCCTGTTTGTGGTTGTGGTTGCCTGCTGACAAATTATTTTCCAACGTCACACGAAGGCACTGAAGTGGTCTTGGAGAGTAAATCGGGTCAGTCCCAAAGACAGAATCAGTGTCTGTAACACACACACACACACACACACACACACACACACACACACACACACACACACACACACACACACACACACACACACACGATGAATAGGTCACTTGGTTGATGAGCCGACATAAGTCTCCCATATGCTTTTGCTAACAAGCCCAGCAGATAGCACAGAACAGCGTAAATGTGTGATTGTGTGTCTGTGTGGGTGTGTGTGCGTGCCTTAACCCTAACCCTATCCCGAGGGAGCAGAATTTTGTTTAAAGGGAACTGACTCGTCTAGGTGCTAAATTATGTCCATGCAGATTAGTGCATAGGCCTCTCTGTCTCTGTGAGTGTTGTTCTATGTGTGTGTCTGTTTGTGTGCTCACAAACACACACAGTTCAACAGCGGCAGGATACGTCGCCAACATGGCACTACCACGGACCCAGATGTACTTTACTCTTTACTTTATTTGTTTGTGCACAGAGATTATGTCTTAAGACTTGGCCACGTTTGGAAGTTTCTCCAAGTTTCACAGACAGCATAAGAAGGGGGTGGTTTCTGAAGCCAGCGAGAAGAAGGAACGCATCTGCAGCATTGTGAAGTCGTCAGGAACCACACTGGGTCTCTCTGTCTGTGACTTTTGGATCAGAGCAGAGGTCGGTATCATTCAGTGATGTCCCAAAAAGTGACTCCAAGGGCATGCTGGAGTCACTGACAATATTCTGAATAAAGATAAGAGTCCAATATGCAGGGATGTATGGATGGAATTTTGACTTTATCTCAATGTAGGAGATGTCTTTTTTTAGACGCATTAAGTGATCTTTGCTAAGTGTTTCAGATATTATTCTTATGTATCCACATTGATATTATGAATTCAATGAAATTCATTTGATAATTCTTATTTCCTTTAAATAAATCCACTCTAACCATCATCCCAACTCTTACCCCAACCAACTCAATCAGCCATCACAGACACACACACAAACACACACACACACACACACACACACACACACACAGCACTGGTAGACGTATGTGGTTCAGCTTCAGCCTCACACTTTCTTCGCCTGATGTCATCTCAGGGTCTTGGGGTCATGGCAGAAGGGCAAGGGATGCCACGGAGCTCAGCTTGTACATCTAGATTTGGATGTGTGTGTTTGTGTGTGTGTGTGTGTGGGGGGGGGGGGGGGGGTGTTTAGCTGTGATTGCAGTATGCATTCATCTATGGCAGGTCATGTCAGCCCAACATTAATAACCTAGACTATAATATATCTAAAGCGAGTTCAGACCGGTATCTGTTCCAGTTGTATTCTGTTCTGTTTCTGTTGGCGAGTGGAAGCCTGAAGGTTTTTAATATGTGTGCTGTTTCCAATCAAAATGTATCATCTGGAACACAGAATCAAACGTGGACAAATCCTGTTAGATGAGTCAAAGGCAAGCAAAAAAATATCAAGTGATTAATTTGATCTCTTCTCGCTTGTGTGCGTGTGTACGTTTTAATTATCTACAGCTGCTGCAATCTCATTCCTCTCCCCAATAGTGAACAATTTTAATACTGTATGTATTCAGGTGAACTTGTTTAATAAAGTGGTCAATATATAAATGTAAGCTCTTTGTTTGTGACTAATAATGTCCCCACCTTCATTGCTGTGTTGAGGAATTTTATGTACAAATGTATGTGTTGACTTTGGTTTGTGAGAGTCACAAACCAAAGTAATAATTGCACTCACTGACACTAAACAGAGTGATACAAGGTACTCCTCTGGGTTGTGGAAACACTGGAATCGATGCTTGTATTTATTTTAATCTATGTTGACCTTGTATTTGTATTGTCTTTTGGAACTTTGAGTCTTGAAGTAATGATTCATTTATTCATATACCTGTTAGATAAAAAATAAATGCAAATGAGAGTTGAACTTCTCGGGGGTGTGAATTTGCCAAAGCACACGCAAAGGGTGTGAATTTGCCGAAGTACACTCTTCAGTAAGTCACATGCAAGCTGACTTAGGGGGCCACTTGCCCCCCGTCTTGCAGGTCCAATCAAAGGGAGCCCCATTTTACACACATAACTCAAACACTACACGACCTGACCCACAACAATGACGAGTTCATCAAGGTTTCGTCCCCAATACATTGTTCACTAATACCCCACATAATGTCAAAGGACCCAGGAGGGTGCTACAGGTCCTAGGGTTGGTCCGAACCCTCCCAGGATCCTTTGCTCTGCCCGGAGCACCGCAAGCACGCCCTTGATCGCCACAATATTAACTTGAATGGCAATCCATAGTCAGAAAGCTGTCAATGGTAATGGAGAAATCAGGAATACATCCATTTAGCAACGTCTCAGTAAAACACATGACACTACACTCAAAAGATCAATGTGATTCAACACTAGGGCTGCCAGCTTGTCCTTGTTATTGTCCATCTATCTCACATTGCCAATAACAAAGGTAGGGAGTTTTGGCTTGCATATCCTCTTTGCATCTCTCCTCTTCACTGCCGCTGCTGCGTGGTGTTCAAATCCAACTCTGTTACTATGACTTCCTGGTCCTTCCTCCTTTGTCCATGGAACAAACCAGTTGATCAAAACCGGTATCCTGGGTCGCCAACGTGTTGTCGTGTGTGTAAGCAAAGCGAGCAGAATTAAACAACACCAGCAACCACGAGAACAACAGAAGACTACTCGTGCATTTAGTATATTTTACATTTTAGTTATTGCAAGACACAGACCCTAACACAGGTCTTAACGAGCATAGTTTTAATGAGTTTTAATATGGTAGATAGGGTAGTTTTAATGAGTTTTGGGGGAGGTTGAAGGCCACAAAGCATCTGTCACATAGTTATGTTGTCTTCGTAGTTTCTCTATTGCGCTGTTGGGAGAGAAAGAGACAGAGACACAGGGCCCTATCTTGCACCAGCACAATTTACTTTCTACACCGACCCATGTATCATTGCAAATTTACCCCCGCAGCAAAGTCGCGCCACTACACTTGCGCCCTGAAAGGTGTGTCGGCGAAAAGCAGAGGCGTATTCCGGCGCAAATGATACATCGGCGCATACCTCGTCTAAATGCCCTAGCGGATAGCACAGTTAGTGTTGCTATTTTGACGTTCCTAGGCAGGTCGGAACTGTAACATAATGTGGCGACCGTCGTGTTCAGGGTGCCGCAAGGGATCCTGGGGGGGGGGGGGGTTTGGACCATCGCAAGTTGGACCTCTGGCGCCCTCCTAAGTCCTTTGCGGTGGAGACATTGTGTTGGGTTTGTTTATCGCTATGGGTGGGTTAGCGTTGCTGTGTTACTGAGTTGTTGTTCCCGAAACCGTCACCTAGACGTTTATGTTGGTTGAGTGCGTTTTGGTGTGTCGTGTGTGTTCAATAAAGGCTACTCTCGGAGTCGTGCGGTGTAAGGGGTGGAAGAGTTGCATAGCCGCTTAATCTGGGCTCCCGTCTCGTCCTTCCCGCGCTGCTCGCCACATTGGTGTCAGAAGTGGGATGTGGCCTGCGCACGCGGAGAGGGACTCGAGAAAGACGGTAGAGCCCATGGAGAACGACGCACCGTGCGTCACAGAAGCGCAGCGCCCCCCTGTGTCCGTGACCGGAAAGACCGGAGACTTTGCATCTGTCCACCGCCCCCTGGTTGCAAGGACAGTGGTGAAGCTGCCAAAGTTCTCCGGGGCAACGACACTGGAGCCATACCTGGCCCAGATCCGGCTTGCAGAGTGGCAGAACAGCTGGGACCCGAGGAGGCGGTCGTCCACCTTGCTCTGGCGTTGGAGGGGACAGCAGCACGGGTGCTGCTTGATCTGGACCAAGCGGACCGGCAAGACCTTCAGGCCCTGACTAGAGCACTGGAGATGCGGTTCGGTGAACGGGTCTTCAGCGACCAGAGCCGGGAGTTGCTGGCTTCTCACCACCGCAAGGAGGAGGAGAGCCTGGGGGTCTACGCTGCTGATGTCCAGCTGTTGACCAGACGTGGCTACCCGGAATTCCCCGCGGCTGCACGGGAGGCCCTGGCGCTCCACGCCTTGTGAGGCAGCATGCCTGCCTCACAAGGCCCCAGACCCTCGATGCAGCTCTGGACCAGGCCGAACGGGCTGAGGTGGAGCTCTGCTGCCGTCGCTGTGGTGCATCCGTGGACGCGGCTCGGCAGCCCTCCCCCTCGGCACAAAGAATGTGGGGGTCCAGCCCAGCCAGCGGAAGGAACGGGTCCGGACGGCCACCCTTCCCGCCACCAAGAAGGCTGAAGCTGCCCATGTGCTGTTGCTGCTAGACAGGGCTGACCTTGAGCCGCAGCAGTGTCGGCAGCTTGGGCTGGTCGAGGACTGCGGGTGGACGGGGCAGCGTGCCACCTATTCCTCGTCCAAGCCGCTGGCGTGGCCATCGAAGGGCCAGACGTTGGAGGGTGGAGGAGGATGGGGTGCCCGAACGGCGCTCCAGAGCCCCCCTACAGCGGAAACTGGTGGGGGCCCCGATGGAGATGGTCCCCGACCACACCCAGGGTTCCTGTGGACTGTTGGAGACAGGCGACCCAAACAGGGAGGAAGGCTGCGCCGCAACGGGGCCGCCACTGGCAGGGGCCAAGGCCCCCTGACCACTATGCGTTTGGTGTTGGGGTCGTCGGGACATCTGACCCCTAAGGTGGGGGCTTTGTGGCGGCCGTGGTTGTCAGGGTGCCGGCGGAGACATTGTGTTGGGTTTGTTTATCGCTATGGGTGGGTAAGTGTTGCTTTGTTACTGAGTTGTTGTTCCCGACACCGTCACCGAGAGGTTTATGTTGGTTGGGAATGTTGAGTGTGTTTTGGTGTGTCGTGTGTGTTCAATAAAGGCAACTCTCGGAGTCGTGCGGTGTAAGGGGCGCGAGAGTTGCATAACCGCTTAACCTGGGCTCCTGTCTCTTCCTTCCCGCGCTGCTCGCCACAATAAGGCTACACGTAGGCTATACACAGCACAAACATGAAAACAATTTGCCTTATTGAAATATTATGATGTCAAACATTGTTCATATGTGTGAATCTGCATAGAAATAGCATGTGGATTGTGGAAAAAAAATATCCATACGGGCTGCATGAATGAACACTGTAGTAGGCTATGCCATACGTTAAAATAATAATAATATCAATAATAAACTCGACCAAAGTATATCCCAGCCTTCCAAAACAAAATCACGTTTTAGGGTGAATGATAACGTTGGTTAAATTATTTGGGGAAGAACGTTATGACTGCATATAATATTTTATATGACGATTAAGGAAATTACAAATAATTTAATGTAATTGTATGATAAATAGGTAAAAGTTAATGTGAATGCAGCATTATGCATAGGTGTAAGAGGTAGGTGTAATCATTAAAGGGAGGTGGGAAGTGATCAAACATTAAACACATTAATGTATGACCGTTGTTATTTCCTCCAATTTCTCCAACACCGGGAATCTGCAAAAGCTTTAATAGTCCCCCCCATTTTCATCTAGGATACAAAAATTTTGAAAATGAACCCTTTTTTATTTTGTTTAATTGGCTTCTTAGTGGAGAGGGACCCATGTGGCCGCAACTGTGGGTTCAGTTCATGTTGAACCAGAATGAAAAATCCTCTAAATTTAAAATCATAGTGTCAATTTAAATTCATGAAGACCTTCTTCCCCTCTGGTGTGATGGTGAACAAGCTGAACATGCTCATTTTTGGAATCTGCAAAAAACTTTAATAGTCCCCCCCATTTTCATCTAGGATACAAACATTTAGAAAATTAACCCTTTTTTATTTTGTTTAATTGGTTCTTAGTGGAGAGGGACCCATGTGGCCGCAAATATGGGTTCAGTTCATGTCGAACCAGAATGAAAAATCCTTTAAATTTAAAATCATAGTGTCAATTTAAATTCATGAAAACCTTCTTCCCCTCTGGTGTGATGGTGAACAAGCTGAACATGCTCATTTTTCTAAGTACATGCTACCTTTGGGACTGAGATCAAATCCAAAATATGAACGCTTGACCCTTCAAAATGAATGTAATTAATAAATGTTGATTATAAATAAATAATATAAGATATAATCAAATGCTTATCAGATATAAATCTTCCCTAAACAACTGTTTAGGGAAAACCCCCGATCTTCAAGTGCAGTACATAATGATGAGAAATTATAAGGTGATCCAAATATTGCCTCAAACTCACAAATAATAAATGAGTCTCTCCATGAACACATGCAGAATGTTCTTAATTTTCTATGACTAAAGAGAGTCTGGTTGTATTTCCAACCTGACAACATCTGCTCATTCAAAGCTGAAACAAAGCGACCTTGCAGCAATCACACTTATAGCCCTAAAAGGTAACATCAGAAATATTATACTTATAATACATTTATACAAATATAAATATGTTGGGGGTTGCAACGGTAAAGTTGCATAGTATCTGTTAAACATCATGAGTGTTGGATGATGTTTTTATTTGTATTTTTAAGTCTGTGAGAATGTTATTGCGATAATCACTGTGTGTGTGTTTGTGCTTTTTTTGTAAGTATTTATTACTTCAATGTACAATGAATACTGTTTTTGTGGCTTTGACAAATAGAAATTCCCGTTAGTTATCAGATAATAGAGCCAAATCACATAATGATAATAATAACAAAAAGAACAAAATACTATTTAAGGATGCAATATTCTGAGGGCTGCCTAGGTTGCCTATTCTTTCCACTGCATATAAAAAACAACATGGAGATATCATGCCTGGGTCGATTACATACAGAAATCGGATTGAAAATTATCTGCATTCATACCCCATCAGAATTATCAGCCAATCAGCATGCCCCATTTTTTTATTCCAGTCACAAGCCCTGACAGGTGACATTTAATGTTCATATCTATATCCAGTTCTCTGCATCGGGCGTTTAAATCAATTCTGAAGAAAGAGATAGAGGCGAAGAGAGAAAAGAGAGAAAAGGAGAAAAACAGAGGGAGAGAAAGCCAATGAGATTGCGAGAAAGAGAGAGAGAGAAACACTGAGTTGGCTAACGAGAGAGAAGGACCTGGAGGGACTAAACAAAAAGAGAGGGAGGGAGGATAGAGCCGGAGGCAGAGAGAGAGAGCGAATGAGAAAGAGAGACAGAGACCGCCTGAGACAATTAAGGAGAGAGGTAAGGAAAAGAAAGAGATAGACAGAGAGAAAGGGAGAGAGAGAGAAAAAAAGGGAAGGAGAAAGAGACAGAATAATTCCTTTCCAGATGGGATTTCTGTTAAATTTGTGGAAAAGAAAGTATGCTACAACATCTTTGCTGCGGCCACCAGGTTTCTTGAACAAACAAGATAGGCTGATGTCCTAAAAACTGTCAACATTAAAGTCATTCATGTTGAAACATTAGAATTGAGTTCAAAAATTGAAATTGAGCTCAAATGTGATAAAAACAGCTGGACAAGAGATTTCTCGACTACGCTACACTACTTCTAGGCTACGGCTCTTATTATTTAAATAACAGGTTAATTTAGGAAACATGTACTCTATCTACTAACATCTTTGCACATCTTTGAAATGCGCTGAATCGTTATCTTGTTTAGGACTGAGAGAGGCTTCCAGATAGAAGCAAGAAAAATATAGAAAGAAAAATAAAAAAGAATGAAAGGAGAGGAACAAAAACTAGTGCAATATGGATTAGGGAAAGAGAGACCTTCAGGTCAATTCTAGAAGCACAATGTTATCGTGTACTTTTTAATTCATTCCTAGTTTCCATGACAACCCTTTAATCTTCAGGATCCTTTTGATTGTTATTGCCATCTTTCGATCAGCGTCTCAGATATAGTGTCAGATATACAATACTTTATCTCTTGTAAGTAGGAATTCATCTCCAAATCAAACATACATCCCAATCAAGCAACGTATCGTCATACAACATTTGGTAAGATTCCTACGAGCAATCAGTAGGAATCAATGATAATGTTTAGTTAGTTAAACTACTCGTACTGTTTTTCATGCTCATTTTGGGTTTTGAGGGGAGGAATACATGTAGGCTAGTTTCTGTTTAAGAAATAACAAAAATTATGTATTTCATTACATGTATTTCAAACATATGGAACCATGAGGTACATTTTTGTTAAGAGTCCCCCTGCCCCCCAGTTCTCGTATATATCCTTTTGCGCGTCTTAGCGGCCATTATTATATTTTCTGTAACATGCACGTGTGGTACACTCAAAACCAGACCACTGTTGAAGATGTGATTTTGAAAGAGTTTTTATGTAAAATCTGTGATCATTAATTTATATTTTTGAGTACTTATTGAGTACTATTTTTGTTGTGGGGACCGGGAGTAAGTATTTGTTGTGAGACAAAGCGTTAGTACTGGGAAAACGGAAGGGCGGAACCAAAGTGGGTTATAGTCCGGAATTCTATGGTTGACGGGCACTTCCAGTTCCTCGCCAGACGGATTTCGGAAAAGGGGAACAAAGCTTTGTTGCTTCATTTCGGTACTAACGTCTACCTGCTTTTCAGGAAAATCCGCTCTCAAACAATCTATTTGTTACCTCCCGTCCTGGCCACTTGGGACCGGTAACAAACTGTGGGTCTCGTCCGGGATCTCTCCTCTTCACATGCATCAGAGGGGCAGATCCAGTGATACCAGAACCGACATCGAGAAGACGAACGCGAGACGACGACAACGGGACTGTAGACCAGGAATCAACCTGTGGGTGTCCAGAGAGGGAGAAGAAGGATCTTCACCTTGCCAGGGAGCCGCACAACTGAACCGGGATCCACGGGGCGTGCGTCATTGGAGAAGCTACACCACATCCATACACACGTACACAAACATACACCACAGTGACATTCTATACCACCGAAGCAGCGCACCATGGGAACGACACGGAAAGAGCTGGTGTGGGACATCAAACGAGGTTTGTTCAAACTCTCAAGCAATGACCTACACACTGTTGCTAGTCGCCTGTCAACAGAAGTTCATGAAGTCAGCCAATTGAAAGGCGATGAAGAAGACTGCATAGACTATGTCATCACCTACATGGGGTCTCGGGAGTTGTTAGAGCTTGAGGATGAAGGTATGACTAAATTGTTAATGTTGGAAGATTTTGTGTGTAAATTGATTAATGAAAATGTATGTGTTGAGTTGCCTGTTGATAAATGGGGTGATGCTAAAACACACAAGACACATAGCCCTGAGTTACCCACCATCGATGTAGACAACATGTCCCAAACTAACCCTCACTCCAACATCACAGTCACACCACAATATCCTCACTCTAACAAACACATCGCAAACATGCAGTCAGTGGAGGAGCTTAGGAAGATGTATGACGAGCTTGGTGAGCAACTTAGAAAATGTGCAGCCACAGCCAACTCACAGACTGCTGCACCTAACCCCCAAGGTGAGTCCATGCCCCAACCACTCCCACAAAGCAGGGCATCAGGCACCATGGTTCCCCTGAGAGACCTCCCCTATCTTCAGCGCCGAGAGTTTAAAGTACATGGAGGCCAAATTGGAGACCAGAGCTCTGAGATGAGTTATAACAGCATCATCAAACAACTCGATGATGGATTAAGAGAGGGCTTCGTGGAGGCAGAGGTGGTACGGGGAGCATTGAGAATCATCAAACCAGGCACCTTCAAAGATATGCTGGTAAACAAAGATGAAATAACTCTCCTTGAACTCAAAGGCTTCCTCAGGTCCCATCTTGGAGAAAAGGCAACAACAGAGATGTTTCAGGAGTTGATGTGTGCCCGGCAGTCTGAACAGGAGTCGCTACAGCAGTTTCTGTACCGCATGATTGGACTTAAACAAAAACTAATGTTCCAATCAAAGCAGAACAATGCAGAGATCTCCTATGAACCCAAGACAATACAAGAAGTATTCCTCCACACTATCTACCAGGGCCTGGGACCAAAGCACACTGAGCTTCGACAGAGATTGAGACCCCTCATCTCCAACAGCCGTGTCACAGATGAGGAAATCCTTGGCCAGGTAATGAGAATACTTAGTGATGAAAATGAGCACCAGCGCAGACTTGGCCAACTCCCTCGCCAAAAGCCAACACATGCACATAATGCCAAAGTGGAAACCGGAAATTGGCAGGGTAACGACCGGCCACGAGACACAGCTGCGGAGACTAATAACCCCCCGACCATCCAGCAGCTCAGTGCCCAAGTAGAGACCCTGACACACATGGTGGCCACTTTAATAGACCAACAGACAACTAGCATCCAAACAGCTCACTCACCAACACCACCCTCTCGAACCTCGCCTCACCCCCTGTCGCACCATCCTCCTAACTTACCTCCAGACAGTCGTCCTCAGCCCCTGTTGAGTCGACCCCCCTTCCAGACAAGGGAAAGAACAGCCCGTTGCCAAAAATGCACTGAACAAGAATTACCGGTTTGCAACCACTGCTTTGTCTGCGGAGAGCCAGGACACCGAGCAGTGGGATGTCTAAAGCGGACTACGATTCAGGGAAACGGGACCAGGCCTCTGCCGAGGGACAGCCAGAGACCAATGCACAAACCCCAGTCCCCGCTTGTAAGCCCAAACCCCAAACAGCTCCCAGCACAACCAAAACAAAACACACAACCACCCATACTTACCTGTAATAGTAGCACAAGCTGTAAAATACCCCTAGTTGGTAAGAAAACCCTGCTCAAATGTTCACTCAGTGGATATCCAATAACCGTGTTGTTTGACAGTGGCTCCCAGGTTAGCATAACTGATAAAACATGGGCTGATACTTACATTCCCCATCACACAGTGAGGCCGCTGCGAGAACTGGTTGATGTAGATTTAAACGTCTATGGAGTAACAGGCCATGCCATCCCCTACGATGGGTGGGTTGAGCTCACGGTCAACCTCACAGGGAGTGACGACCCTAATCTCACCATACCAGCCCCCTTCCTAGTCAGCCAGCTGCCAATGCCCCAGCCGTTACTCGGAGCCAATGTAATTGAGGAGATCCTCAAGGGACAAGATGACGCCACAGTGGCCAGTCTCTTACGCGGCGCGTTTGGGGTGGCAGATGAACAATGGGTTGCCATGGTCAATTATATCCGAGTACCCCCAAAGCCAGATTGTGACCCCGCCACAGTAAGGGTAGGCAAAGACAATATTGTTATCCCAGCTGGGAAAGCAGTTAATGTGTGCTGTCGAGTGTCATGCAACTTCAACACCTCCGTCCCCTTTTTCTTTGAGCCCACAGAGGAGAGCGCTGTGCTCTCCTCCTTTAGGCCAGCTGAGTGTAGGGGAAGGCCGGCTAGAAATCAATGACACCCAACGCCCCTATGTCAAAGTGCCCATCTCCAATCACTGAAAGCATGAAATCACCCTGCCAAAAAGAACCGCTCTAGGAACCATCCAGCATGTGGACAAGGTCCTCGAGACTGACACACCAGAGTTGAAACAAGTAGAGCCCGCATCAACAGAAGAAGCATCAGCGGAAGTTAACAATGTGACCTCACCTTCTGAGCCCTGGCTACCGCCTGTCGATATCAGTCACCTAACTACCGAACAACAACATATGGTTAAAGAAATGCTGTATGCAGAGTCCGGGGCATTCGCTCGTGACAGTAATGACATTGGGTGTATTCCTTCTCTGAAAATGGAGATCAATGTTAAAGATGACATTCCAACAAATAGAGCCTATGCATCTATCCCTAAGCCGCTGTACAAAGAGGTGAAGGAGTATATCCAGGAGTTGTTGGTGAAGGGATGGATCATTAAGTCCCGATCTCCCTATGCTGCTCCTGTCATATGTGTTAGAAAAAAAGATGGCTCATTGCGTCTGTGCATTGATTACCGGCTCCTAAATAACAAAACAGTGGCCGACCGACACCCTCTCCCCCGAATCCAGGATCTCACTGACTCTCTTGGAGGATACAGCTGGTTTTCGATCCTAGACCAGGGCAAGGCGTATCACCAAGGCTTTATTGCCGAAGGTTCAAGATACCTGACTGCATTCACCACTCCTTGGGGACTGTATGAGTGGGTCCGGATACCCTTCGGCCTATCAAATGCCCCAGCAGCCTTCCAAAGGAGCATGGAGGAGATGCTCGACACGCTCCGTGACGAATGCTGCATCCCCTATCTGGATGACGTGCTTTGCTTCTCAAGGTCCTTTGAAGAGCATGTGCTGGTCCTGCGCCGAGTCCTTCAAGCCCTACAACAGCACGGAGTCAAGCTAAAATCAGAAAAGTGCGAGCTACTCCGCAAAGAGGTCAGATATGTTGGACGGCTTGTGTCTGCTGAAGGAGTGAAAGTGGATCCAAAAGACCTTGAAGCAGTGCGGGCACTAAAACACAAAGCACCAAAGACAGTGGGAGAAGTCAGGCAGCTACTGGGATTTCTGAGCTATTATCGAACGTATGTGCAAGATTTCTCACGAATAGCAAAGCCCCTATATGATCTGCTAAAGTCAAAAACTGACTCACTGCCACCCACGCTGCAATCCAAGCCACCACGAGCCAAATTAAAAGATATCCAACAGTCCTCCAGAACCCCAGTAGAGTGGAGAGAAGCACACCAGCAGGTCCTTGAATGCTTAATTGACAAACTCACCCAACCCCCAGTACTGGCATACCCAGACTTCAGTCGCCCTTTCACACTTCACACCGATGCGTCTCAAAAAGGCCTAGGTGCAGTTCTCTATCAGAACCAAGATGGGAAGTTGCGGGTGATCGGCTATGGGTCACGCACACTAACACCAGCAGAACAAAACTATCACCTACACAGCGGGAAGCTTGAGTTCATGGCGCTGAAGTGGGCGGTCTGTGATCAATTCAGAGATTATCTATTCTATGCCCCACATTTCACTGTCTTCACAGATAATAATCCCCTGACATATATTCTCAGTACTGCTAAACTCAATGCAGTAGGCCACCGCTGGGTAGGACAGCTAGCTGATTTCCACTTCGACATCAGATATCGGCCTGGGAAAACAAACATCGACGCCGACACCTTATCCCGTCTTCCGCTTGACCTTGAGGCCTCCATGGTAGAGTACTCTGAAGGGCTGTCGGAGGACGCAGTGTGTGCTTGGTGGGAAGGAACTCGAAGGGCCGAACAGGGAGACATTGCCTGGGTGGCAGCCCTTAACTTAGCATCCCAAACCCAGTCTCACATGAAGCCTTTGCAGACGATCAGCCATGATGAGCTAGTAAAGCAACAAAGGACAGACGCTGTAATTGGAAAAGTCATGGAACTAAAGATAAACAATACACCACTAACAGAGAACGAGAAAGGAAAAGTCGACACAGGCACAAGGAGACTCTTAAGAGAACGGAGCAGGCTGCACATAGTGAATGACCTACTCTACAGGAAAACCATTGGTCGCAGACAACTGGTTCTGCCAGCCATCTATAGGCAAGTAGCACTAACCCACTTGCATGACAACATGGCACATGTTGGAGTGGAGAAAGTCTTGAGTTTAGCAAGGGAGCGCTTCTACTGGCCTTTCATGAAAAAGGAGATTGAAGATTACATAACCAGAAGATGCCCTTGCATGAAGCAAAAGACACCAGCCACACATGAAAGAGCACCCATGGGGAGTATCACATCAAACTCGCCCCTTGAACTCGTGTGTATCGACTTCCTCCACTTAGAAGCCTGTCGTGGTGGATGTGAGTACATATTGGTCATGATAGACCACTTCACCAGGTTCGCACAAGCCTACCCCACTCGCAACAAGGCGGGCAAGACAGCTGCTGACAGACTCTTCAACGACTTCATTCCCAGATTTGGATATCCCACTAAGCTTCACCACGACCAGGGTCGAGAATTTCAAAACGAACTGTTCAAATCACTCAGGCAGTTATCTAGTGTTGGCCACTCAAGAACCTCCCCCTATCACCCCCAAGGCAACCCTGCCGAGAGACTAAATCGCACGTTGCTGCAAATGTTACGGACCCTAGGAGAGAAAGAAAAGGAAAATTGGAAAGACCACCTACCTCACGTGCTACATGCCTACAACTCCACAAAACATGAGGGCACAGGTTTCTCCCCTTGCTACTTAATGTATGGCCGTCATCCCCGCCTCCCTGTTGATCTCCTCTTTGGTCTAATAGCCGAGGAAGAAGATGAAACACCAACAGGATATGCGGAAAAATGGGCAGGAAAGATGATTGAGGCTTATCGAATAGCAAACGCAAACAGCCAACAGTCAAGCGCCAAAGGGAAAGCCCACTATGATAAAAAGAGCAAAGGTGTGACTCTTCAAGCTGGAGACCGAGTACTGGTATGTAACCTCAATGAGAGAGGTGGGCCAGGTAAGCTCAGGCCATATTGGGAGAAGATAATCTACATTGTGAGGGAGCAGGTTGGGGATAACCCTGTCTACAGAATAAGCCCAGAGACGGGAGGTCGCCCCGTCCGCACCCTACATCGAAACCTGCTCCTCCAAGTAAACAACCTACCAGTAGAGCCTCCCCAAAACCAAGTCACAAATAGGCCCAAGCCACAAAAGAAAACCAAAAAGTTCTCCGAACCCCTGAAGCCCACAGAACAGAGACAGAGTTCTGAGACAAGTGACTCTGAAGAGGAGGGTGTGTCTCATTACTGGCTACGGGTACCTGTGGAAAGAGTTGAGAGGAACTTACCAAGGTCAAGTGTCACCAACCCAATTCAAAACAGACCTGGACCGAGTGGAACTCCGATCAGACAGAGAAACAATGTGGAACTGGAAAGAGAAATCGAAGATGTCATGGACGAGAGAGATGTCAATAATGGGGAGCCTGATATAAACAGTGAAAGTGAGCAGGACAGGAATCAGTCTCAACAGGACATGGGTCATGCTCAGTGTAACACTGAACAAGAGGAACCTCAAGTGACTCACCAAGAGGAGTATGCCCCAGAACCGCAGCCTGAACCCCAAGTCGCGCTTAGACAATCAGTAAGAGAAAGGAGACCTGGCTACGTGTTCACATACCCCTCCCTTGGCCAGCCTGCCTACCAGTTACGTCCCACTGTGAACACAGTTGACATTCAACCAATCCATTATGGCCACATGTTCTACCCCTATCCCTATGCCCACGCTTTGCAACCCCCATCTATTGTCCCTCCATATCTATACTCACTGACTCATTGCTTCTAAACATTGGGGAGATACTTACATACACATAGATCCAGATCTTACACTAAGTTTTGAAGGTGTAGTATTTGTTGTGAGACAAAGCGTTAGTACTGGGAAAACGGAAGGGTGGAACCAAAGTGGGTTATAGTCCGGAATTCTATGGTTGACGGGCACTTCCGGTTCCTCGCCAGACGGATTTTGGAAAAGGGGAACAAAGCTTCGTTGCTTCATTTCGGTACTAACGTCTACCTGCTTTTCAGGAAAATCCGCTCTCAAACAATCTATTTGTTACCTCCCGTCCTGGCCACTTGGGACCGGTAACACACGCATTGTTAAAAAAAACGTTATATTGTTATTGTTATAAAACCGACATTCCAATCCACAAATACGACAGGTAGGGGACGGACTAGGGTTGAATGATCAAGGCTTTATTGTAACTGCATAGAGTAACAACAGAACCTGAGTTGGTTTGCAAAGAACTTGCGAGCGACTCCAAACACCCTACTTGTGTGACCTCCCCTAGGATGTCCTCGGCCAATCACAATGCTCTAAACTACGGGCCCTCCTCGTTCTCCATCAACATTTATCTTCCCACCCACGTGGCCCACACTACAATATATACAGTAATTACAGCAAGAATTACGTACAAAAGGGTTACATATTAAACATCATGTTAGTTATTTCTGAAACAGAATATAACCTACGATAAGATATTAAAACGTTGTATGACACCAGTGTTGCTAGATATGGAGGTTTCTAGCCCAATTGGGCTAATTTTGATAAAGTAAGGCTGGATTATTTTGCATTAGGTGGGAATATACAAATTCTGCTGGTTAGAAAATACTGGCGAGATTATTATACAAACTTTTTACATGCCTTTTTTGTGCGTTGTGTATTATGTCAGCTCATTGACACATTTTCTGTCTGTTATTTACACAAAAGTGAAGTGTGTGTGTGTGTGAGATATGGATGAGAGATGTTACTCGTATACAAAATAACGTCATGGTTAGTAATAAGGTTGTGTTTAGATGTGTATTGGCGAATTCGCCATTGCAAAAATATATGGTTAATTTGTATTTGGCAACATACGTTTTGGACGGGTTCATGGTCGATTGGGTCTTTAGACAATAGTTGGACTGGAAATGCCAATCCGATCCGACAACACTATATGAGACCAGCCTGAATTAATACATCACCCCAAGTGTACACCATATGTACACCTCCTCTTTCTTTGAAACCAATGCATCCAATTCTTCCATTTATTCCATTGTTCTCCTGATGGCCTTTCTCTATAGCTTCCCTGTGTGTGTGTGTGTGTGTGTGTGTGTGTGTGTGTGTGTGTGTGTGTGTGTGTGTGTGTGTGTGTGTGTGTGTTTGTGTGTCTGCGGAGAAATAGTCTACAGCTTTTATAATTTAATGTGTAGAAACTAAATGTACATGCACTTGCTTGTTGTGTCAGCAATATCAAACCATAATATGTCCTTGTTAACTTGTTTGTCTTTGCTGAATCATTGCTGCTCTGTGGTTTACTGTCAGTGTGTTGAATTGTGATGAAAGTAGACGGGCTCTTCCTTCTCTTCTCCTCGCCTGACCTCCTTTCATGTTGACAGAGAATCGATGTGGAGACATCGCTCCAGCGGCTGTAACTGTCAGGGCTTACAGTAGAACCTTCCGGAAAGCCTGCTGGCTAACGAACGACCTGCCACTCGCCCTCAGTCTAACACAAGTACACGCACGCACACGAACACACACAAGTGGATATACCTTTAGGCAACTCTAAATGGGTATTTCCACATAAATGCGAATGTGAATTTCTGCATCATTTAAGAATGAATTTAGTTTATGCTACTCTTCTTTTAAAAGCTTTACATCTTAGCACACAACATACATGACATGTTATGCCATCTAGAAAGAAACACAAGCCTTGACACTGAGGCAGATGCTTTGTGATTAATGAATGTTTCTCATTGGTTGATTTTACTGCTCTCTGACGCCAGATGTGGTCCAACCATGAGGTTGTAGTGTCAAGGTTTCATAGTTCCCATGATGCAAGGCGATTGAATATTTTACACTCTTCTTTTCCTTTGTTCAAGTGCGCAACTGTGTAATTAGCCGTTTAGCTCTACACATGCTTCTACCAACCAACTAGTTTGACACATGACTAATCCTTATCGTGAGCTAAGAGCCCAAAACGCAGTGTCTATAAACAGCTTTACGTGCCTCTTTCTAGAACTGTACCTACATCTATTTTAATCTGCAGATATGCCAATCATTCTAATCTCCTATTTAACCATATTCCAGCTGCTAGTTTTGTGGAGTCTCACAAGTGCTACGAAAGTCCAAAAGTTAAAAAAAGGCCATGTAGATCCAGAAGGCTGCACCGTCAAGGCAAACACGGCAAAGAGCCACCCAGGCACTCCTTATACCTAGCTGAATCCAATTACCTTGATAGCCAATAGAACTCGAAAGAATTCCCATCTCCGAGGCTCTGGTTCCCTTGGTCAAAGACATGGGGTTTAGGAAGGATCGTACAAAACAAACTATGTAGTTGGCGAAGAAGTAAAAGCTGCGTCACGACACTTTTTCCATCTAGTTTCGACTTGGTTTTTGGATTGTTGGTGCCATTAAAGTAGCAAACGATTATTGATGCTACTTGTTAAGGTCTATTGTCCCATTGGGAAAATGTGTCCAGTCAATATGTCCAAATCTGGTGGGTTATTTTTTTCACTACCATGTTCCATTTCCTATCTGACATCCTGTCACACTTCCAAATCCACTTTGCAGCACATGTGATATTCGGTGTTGAAGTCGTTCTTCTTGCCCAGTAACTAGTACCATTAGCTCTAAGGCAGTGGTTCCCCCCCCCCCCCCCCCCCCCCCCCATAACCATACATTTCTATATTTCGTGCCTTTATTTAATAAATGTGTTATTTTCGTAGCTTAATAGGCCTACATTCATTAATTTAAACCTTGGACTTGCATACCCACAGCCAGGGCTGGAATGTCAGGTTTAATATAAATGACAGCCAGTCTAAAGCCGTTGTGCACCTCCAGTCTGTTGCGCGCTTTTGTTTTGATGGCGACAAGTGCGCTGAATGGCAATAATGCATTTGCGAACTGATGGGACTGACCTGTCGCTAAGCTCCGCCCTTAAGCCCAGTTCAGACCAAAGATTCGCCTTGCAACGACTTGCAACTTGCGACTCCTTGCGACAAGACGGGCTGCGACGTTCTAAAAACTGGGCCGTTCACACTGCTGCACCGGGCGGCGACGTCAGGAGGTTTCCCTAGCAACTATGAACGCTCTGGCACAGCTGAGAGCTGCAACAGCATCACGCTAAAAAGTAGCGTAACTTAGGTTTGCGATTAGGTTGCTTGAGCTAGCACTCCAATTTACCCTCCCGGACCCTACACACATTGGCGGTTTATTGGGTTTCTGATGTAAATGCGGGGGGGCTTGGGTAGAGGAGTTGATGCTGCGCCGTCTCCACAGAGACAACGCAGCGATATCGTCATGAGCGGTTTTGCACATGTAAATAGTTAATCGCGTTTGTTTAAAAGTTTTGAGTATACCCCTCCATAGCGTAATATAGTCCATTTCGATTGATCCTGTAAGAAATTAAATCCTTTTTCGCCCAAAACCTCTCCAAAACCTGCTTTGATATACTGTCAGCTGACAGTATGTTTTTTTCCATATGTTTTTGTTATCGAGTCTGGTTTGTTTGTCCGAGTTCGTCATGGTAACGACGGGGGGCATGACGTAACGACAGGTCTATTTTCAATCGCGGGGCCCGTGAGATCTAAAATAGTTCTTTCAAGCTCGGATGAGCTGTTATAAAGTTATGCACAGGCGCACTGCTGCTGCATTTGCTACATTCTGAAATAGCGGCACTGCTTGGACGTCAATTTGCCTCTAGCCGTCAGAGGCTTCTTGAGCCCCATGTA
This sequence comes from Pollachius pollachius, assembly GCF_949987615.1. Classification (NCBI taxonomy): domain Eukaryota; kingdom Metazoa; phylum Chordata; class Actinopteri; order Gadiformes; family Gadidae; genus Pollachius; species Pollachius pollachius. The sequence continues at coordinate 20,931,100 of NC_136948.1, read as the reverse complement.
GGGAACCACTGCTCTAAGGCAATGCTTCTCTCTGTGAAACAATACAATTTAATTAAATTGTATGATGGAGGAATTGCAATGCATTTATGATATGGTTTAATAAAGGCGTATCTAGAAAAAAATTATTTGATCATCTCAAACCATCTTCTTCCCCCCCTGTGAACGAAGTACATGCAATCTTCTGCTGTCAATACATCGAGATTGTGTCTGCTGTTTACATTTCTACCTGTCTAGCAAGTGGCACAGTTTGCAAAAGCAATTACTGTGATTCAGAGAAGTGTTTCTCAGTATGAAGTACGGTGTTTGAACGATACATCCACGTCCCGTGGTCATGCCTTGTGTGTGCATATACCATACATTGCGGAACACTCCTGCTTGACTACCAGAACACACTAAAGCTTGAGCAGAGTGCTAGCAAGCATATCCGCTTTCAATCTGCTCCCATGTTCATCAAAGAGAACATCCACACCGCCTGCCCAGCTAGAGCGCACTGGTTTGTTCAAATAGTCAACCACCCCAAAGCACCTCAGGAAGAAAAACTGCAAGAACATTTCTCGATTGAAATTGCTGATATGCTCGAAAGAAAGTACAGTGTTCAAATAAATAATTTCACTGTTCTTTGGATATGTATCTTTCCATGAAATACCTTGTGCACGGCCCATTTGTTTATGTTTTTGTGCACATATACAAATCAAATAAAGGAGAGAAGTTAAGACAACTGTGCTGTTAGTGTGCATATATCTCACTTGAGACATGTTCCTTGGAACCAATTGCTTACCACAAGTCAGATACACATGAGAATGCCTGTGAGAATGTTGGAACCGTCTGAATAACTTACATCTTTGTGGAAGTGTTTATGTCATAAGATTGCAAAATGCTGTACTTTCATCTTGCAAAATATCCCCGCTAGTGTGAAGTATAGAATATTCAGAAACATCGATTCATCCAAGCATCATGAAGATATGAGGACATGACAGATATACTCTCTCCTACACATATATTAAAGATATTATAAAGTCAATGTGAATTTGTACGAATGTGTTCAGTATATGTTTAACCACAGAAATTCTTTAAGGGCCTAATATGTTCCAGACAGATTCACTTCAAAGACGCCTTGTGACGTGTTGAAGAAGGAAACACTGCTGCTCAGAAACATCTATATCTGACATGTCTTTGTGTCTATATTCCTGTTTCCTATGTTGTTGCATTGCTTTGTCTGCTTGTCTGTTCCTTACTTGATATAGTGGACCAAGAAATCACAGCACAGATTATTCCCACCATGTATTCCTATTAAAACAAGCATCAAATACAACTCCAAAGAATACCTGCTAACCATGTCTACAACGAGTTTTACGGACAAAGTTTGGCAAATGTGAACACACAATCTCACATGCATGAGCAATTTCTCTCTCCATTAAAATGTGTCTGTGAATAAACGGACACACACAGGAGAAGGCCATTTAAATGTATTCAGATCGGCGAGCAGCTCAAGGTGCCTTTGTTGTTGAGAAAGTAGGCCCCTGCTCCATCTCCCCAGTCAAAACAAGTAGAAATGGAAAAGTAGAAAAGCCTGACTAAATAATTAGTTTGCTATGAATCAATCTGTACTTTCTTTGTGTTTCATAACAAAATAATCAAGTTCTTGACATACTGATTGTCTTGGAGAGTACACAGGAGAGTCAAAGTCATGAATTACATTTCAAATTGTGCATTGTGTCTATAATAGGTTTTTTGGTCATTGTTGGTATAGAATGAGCTATTTCAAATCACCCATCACACTTACAGCCATCTTTGAATGTAAAGACAAACCTTTTGGGAAATGACTTACTGCAGATAATGCCAAGTTAAAAGGAGGCATGATAGAAAAATGTACCTAATCCCCAAAATACCTTTAGTATATATATTTTTCCTTAATTGGAAAAAAGTTCACTTACAATACAACTAAGAATAAAATGATAGAGATCGTAAAATCGGAATCACTTTTCACTAACTACATCTCCATCCTTTCATTAAATCCTCAAACATCTTGCGTTTTGGCTGCTTTTGAAGCCTCTTTAATGTTTCTTTGCACTGTATCCAGCGCTTGGACTTTGGTGTTAACCTTTTGGCTCGCTATTGTTAACAACAATCCAGCATGCGTGGGGTCCCTCCACCTTCACCTGATGGTTATGTTTAACAGAATTAATCCATGAGAGCTGTCTCTTGCATTAGTACAGTGCCAGTGCTTGGGCCTCAAGGCGGTAAAACCAGTCCAAGGCAGCCAAAAGCCAACAATGTTGTTTTGTTATTACCCGTGTTTACGACACTATAAAGAAAATAAACAACCCTCTTCTTTATCTACTCCTTCTCACTGACGTTCTCTAAATCATGTTCCTCTCCTCTATTCCTCCCACTATTCCCTTCAACCCTCCTTCACTTCACTCCTTCTAACTCCCATCACTTCTCTCTCCGCTAGTATATGATATGATGAGTTTAGTAGGTAAGGAGGGTGTAAGAGTTTCCTCTTAGAGTACGGTTTTAGGGTTTGATTTTTGGTAGGTGGGATTGGTTTTAAGTTTAGGGATTCCAATTAGGATTCAGTTTTAAGGTTTGTTTTTTTCTTTTTAGTTTTAAGGTTTAGGATTAGGGTTTCCTATCAGCATTAGGTTTCAGGTTTTAAGGGTTTGGTTTCGCTTCTAGGGTTAGAGTTTCCTATAGGTTCTGGTTTTTGGTTTTAGGGTTAGGGTGTCCTCTGAGGGTAAGGTTTAAGGTTTGGTTTCAGGGTAGGGTTAGGATTTCTTATTTGGATTAGGTTTAAGGCTATGGTTTCTTTTTACAGGGTTTGGATTAGATTAAGGGTTTTCTATTTGGGTTAGGTTTGAGGGTTTGGTTTCTGGATGTAAGGTTTAGTTTTTAGGGTTAGGGTTTCCTATTTTGGTTTGTTTCTGGTTCTAGGGTTTGCTATCAGGCTAGGGTTTACTATAGGGGGGGTTATTGGTTTTCAGTTCTAGGTTTTAGGTGTTAGGGTTAGGGGTGCCGGTGAGTTTGGTTTAAAGGTTTTGTATTCAGTTCTATGGTTAGGGTTTTTTATTGGTGGGTTTTGAGGGTTTGGTTTGTGGTTCGAGTGTTGGTGGCATGGTTAGGTTTTCCAATGGGTTGGATTTTAAGGTTTGGTGTTGGGTTTAGGGTAGGGGGGTTCCAACGGGTTGGGTTTGGAGATTGGTTTCGATTTAAGGGTTCTTATTGGTAGGGTTTGAGGGTTTGGTTTCGAGTTGTACAGTTAGGGGTTCTTATTGGTTTGGTTTTCATTACTAGGGTTTAGATTAGGCCTAGAGGGGTGGGAGGGTTTGTGTGGTGGAAGGATATGAGGTAACATTGGTGCGAGGGTACAGAGTGAATCCCTTCACTCATTTCTACTCTGTTCACATACTTCCTCAAGCTTTCTTTTTCTCTAAATACGAGGCATCTATCACAATGAAGCCACACATTGTATTTACTCAGACACGCCAGAGAAAGAACTACTGTATTAATGTGTGAGTGAGAGAGAGGAGTTGACTTGCATTCCCATTGGCCATAACACACAAACAAACACACATGCATGCAGGCAGTTAAACACACATGTGCACACACAAACACACACGCACACATACACGCCGTCAAACAATCAAACAGAGCCAGAAAGACACACATAGAGCTGTAAATCTCACTGTGTTCACACAGTGTATAATGACCTTCTCCTCAGTGTAATCTCTGCTGGTTAAAGGAGATATCTTTCTCATTCATCAAGCGATAACATCAATGTCTTTGTCTGTATGTGTGTGTGGGCATGCTCTCGTGAGTGCTGGCATTGCATGCATGCGTACGAGTGCTAATTTCTTACTGTGTGTCATGAACAATGGGATACGGGATAAGGCTTTATTTTACAACATATGTCCTTCACCTCCTCTCCCTCACACACTCGCTCTCTTTTTCTATCCATCTCTCTCTCTCTTGCTCTCTCTCTCTCGCTCTCTCTTGATCTCTCTCTCACTCAGTCAACACTCACTCACTCACACACACATGCAGGGATTTTTTCGCTCTGCTCTGTTGAATGTGATGACTTTGCCTTGTAGCTACCAATTATATTTAACATGAAACACATTGGGCTGATACTCAACACTGGATTCAAGGTACTTAAATAAATACTAAGAGCAATGGAAAACATTATTATTGCCTTGGTGGTTTTTAAGTTATTGTTGAACACACACACAATCACACACACACACACACACACAAACGCACACACACACACAATTGCAAAGCTAAAGGCTGAAGTTCGCACATAGACAAGCAAAATAGACATAAATTGACACTATACACAAAAAGCGCACTATAAAGTGTGTGTGTGTGTGTGTGTGTGTTTGTGTGTGTGTGTGTGTGTGTGTGTGTGTGTGTGTGTGTGTGTGTATGTCTCAGTAATTATATTCCAAAATCTCATGACCCGTTGAAGTCAAGTGGTTTTTGGAAACAGAGAAAATTCACTCATGCGCATACACACAAACATCCACACACATAGACACACATACACGCACACACACACACACACACACGCCTTGTGTAGGCAATAAAAAGAGCCACAGACGCAAGTCATAGCGATTACAGATTATTCACAAACCTTATTTAAATCAGTGCACTAATTCCACTAGGGGGAAATACACAAAAACCCTTGATGTGTGTGTTTATAAATGTTAAACTCCCATTGAAGAGATCACTAATGTGATGGGCTTGGAAGGTAAATAATAATTACTGAAAATTACCCATAATCATCTTGGTGTCTTGAAGGTACACTATCACAAGTCGTGATAATAACATTCTGATTGGGGAACAGCAGAGTTTAAAAGTTGATGAGTCTTTAGAGCATCTAAAGTTAAGGGTGAACAATAGCGACTAGAAACAGAGGTATACGTTTATATCATTATATTTGTCATACACATATCTAGCAATAGTATAAGCAAGCCAGCACACACACTGCACTTATTATTTATCATCAGTCACGTTAACAGACACTGGTAGTGGTTAACTGGAGTTAAGGTACTGCAGATGCCAGTAGCGGTGAGGTTACCATGGTTACTCTACCATGGTTTCGTGTCTGGCTCCAAGTGGCAAGGAGGCTCTCAGGAAGTGATCTGCATAGTGCATCGGAAGAGATACATACTACTTCTTTTTATGCAAAATTATGTTGTATCAGGTACACATTGGGTATGTGGCGCATATTATGGGATGACGGTCATCTCCTCCAACTCTGGCCGGTTGGATTACCTGAGTCGATGACCAGCCAGAGGATGCTATCAGAACATAGGCTCATCAAACGCGGCCATACCCCTCACCGCACCACTTTACATACCAGCCAGGATCGTATGGCGTCATACAAAAAAACATATATATACATATCCTTCAATCCAAACCACCATCTTTTGTTTACTTACATTCTTACAGAGAGAGGGACAGAGAGAGAGAGTCTGTCATGTGTGCGTGTGTGGTGCAGAGGGTGTGAATGGGAGACAGAGAACAGTGCAGGATTTTAACCAGTTGTACTTTGGCTATGTGTCCTTGTCCCACTTTATAAGAGTGAAAGGGACAGAAAAAAAAGAAGGCCGGGAGTAAGAATGGAGAGAATGAAAGAAGGAGAATAAGTCAGTGAGGTGTGTGGGGTTATGTGTGTATGTTTGTGTGTGTGTATGTTTGTGTGTGTGTGTGTGTGTGTGTGTGTGTGTGTGTGTGTGTGTGTGTGTGTGTGTGTGTGTGTGTGTGTGTGTGTGTGTGTGTGTGTGTGTGTGTGTTTGTGTGTGTGTGTGTGGTGTGTGTGTGTGTGTGTGTGTGTGGGAGACTGTGAGGTTGCAAAAGGCTGAAGGGATCATAATGACCTGCCACTGCGCTTTGGGAACTGGGAGTACCCGGTGCATACGCACATACACACACGCACACATACACACACACGCACACCAATGCACACATACCCATGCACACACACACGTACACGCACACGCACATATACATTTATATTAACTATGTACACACATGTAGGCCACTGGCAACCTGTCTTAGAATGCACATATGATATATGTGTTTGTTCAAGAAACTGATCAGTGCAGTAGATTTGCATTTATTTATTTAGAAAAAGACTTGAGCCGTGAAGTTATCTACAAATAAAGGGCCAAATAAAATATAAATTGAGGATTGTGACGCTTTCATTACAGAAACAAAACAAAGTCTGATGTGTTTGTAACCTTTCCTGCACTCTCACATCAGGGTCTGCCATAGACGTTGTAATCCTCATTTTTACAGTATAATTGCCAAACCATTTTGGTTGTAATCTTTGTGAACCACCGGTTTGGTTTGGTTGGCTAATACTGTGTGAGTGAACTCCAGGATACGCTGAACATAGTGTCTTCGTGACGTTAATAGTATGTGAGGAAGATCGCGGTATATTGTGAGACTTAAAACTTCAGGAGTAAGTTCTTAAACTTCTAGTTACGGCAATGCTGCATGAATAAACATTGCCGTCAGCCTATTCGTCAAGCATCTGTGCAGCATGAATATAATATAATATACGTGTGATAACAGACAGTGTAATCACAGAAGGTAAAAGATTTTGTTGCATCTGTTACACAGGGCAACTTTCCGGATTCGTTCATCGTTCAAGGACTTCAGCAAACTCCCAGCATCCGTAACCAATCAGGTTGAAGGATATCCTTGGAGTTTGTTGAAATCAACAAATCACTTTTTTAATCCTGATCGTTTTGAGCCTGGTATCGGAAAGCATACAAAAACTGCGAGAGACAACAGTTCTTATTCAGATTAAGATTAAATCCTTTCCTTTCTTGCTTAATATATGCGTAAACGACCCTCAATTATGTAGTTCAAACGAAAATTAGGGATTCAGAAGCTTTAAAGCCGATATCTCTTGGTCCAGGAGTGAAACCCAGCCTCTCACAAGGCTTCCTTGCAGGAGATTGAAGGGAAATGGCCGGGGTTACACCAGACTGATATTCAACCTAGCTCCATGGCTCCACATCCCACTGTATCTTTGGAGGGGGAGGGGGGTTATGGTGGGGGAGTTGGAGAAGGTGGAGGAGAAAGAGGGGGAGGAGGAGGAGGAGGAGGAGAAGGGGAGGGAGGAGAAGGAGGAGGAGGGAGAGGACGAGGTTGAGTTGGAGGAGAAAAGTGAAGTGAAGGAGTGGAGAGGGAGTGGAAGTAGGGCAGAAGGAGGATAAGGGGAGTAAGAGAAGGAAGAGAAGGTCAGATGGTTGGTGCATGTGTCAGAAGCTACAGTAGCACAACAACGTTTTTGCACACAGACACACCTGTGCTGTGTGTGTGTAAGTGTTGCACACGTCTCTGATGCGTTAAGCCGAAAGAAGGCAGTTCATTAACTCCAAATCATAGAAGGGTGGGTATCCCCTCCCACTACAGATACTCCAGGCCTCTCTCATACGCTGTCCTGGTCTCTGGGCGCGGCGGATCACCTGGGTGGTGCGTCCTTCTCGGCTGTTGGTTCGTCCGTGGAGGGAATCTCGGTCCACTCCGATTTCCTTGCACTGGACCCATACGTCCTCCTGTTTGGCAGAGTACTAGATTCTCTTCTATACTCCTCACCTGCGTCTGTTCCTATTCCTCCTTTACAGGCGTTTTCCATTCCGCTGGGTGGTCCCTGTGCTACTGGGCGCTCCAGCGCCCTCTGGGGGAAATGGGTGGTAGACCCCTCCCACCACCTGCCCTCTGGGCTTCCAGGGCCGTTGTGCAAGGGCCGGGTTGCCACAGCGTGTGTGTGTACAGTAAGCTACAAGGCAGAAAATAGGTTTCTGCCTCAAATAAAGTATTTTGTCTCCGTTACTCTATGCAATGTCAGACGCTGTCATCATCCGATTCAGCTTTACATTTTGACTTTAATTGAGGTTATCACTTAAACAAACATTAAATATCATTTCAGGCACACATTGTACACAAGGGTGTACAGGTCTCTGGTCCATCTGGCCAGGGGAGATCTGGTCCATGAACATCTGGTCCATGAACATCTGGACTATGTACATCTGGTCCATGTATATTTGGTCCAGGTACATCTGGTCACCAAAAAAGGGGAACTAGATAGCTCTGGTTAACAAACAGGGAGGCTAGATAACACAACCAGAAGAAAACAAAGCTTGAACAATTAAATTGAAACAACAAATCGATTTTCCATCATACCCTTGAGACATTGTCGATTAGAATTTAGTGTAAAAGGCTGTTTGGGAGATAGGAAGGTCCTACTGCCCTGAGAGTTGGCAACCTTACTACTTGGCATGACTTGTTGGGTCTAGCCCTGTAGGGGTTTAGCACAGTAGAACTGTAGGGTAAGACCCCCCAAATTGAATGTTGTCCCTCCCAAGTGTCGTTGACCCCTTGGTCACTCAGCAATTACATCATTCCTGTAGCTCTAGATTTACAGTATATTATCTACTAATTTGAGTCAACCTTAATGCCCTGATTCATATAAAAGAGACCAGACTTCCCTATCCCACTCCAAAGTCATTCTGTGCCCCACACACAAAACAACAAAGTGTTTGCGTCACTTATTGTATGTACTATGTTGAACATTTTTGTAGGCTTTTAGAATGTTTTTTTTTCAAGGCTTTTACTTTATTGATGACATTCATACTGCAAAAATATTTAAGCGGCATTTGTTGGCCCTGATTATCTTGATAAACAAAATGTATCTACAATTAAGCTTTGAAGTGGATTTAAGGGTAGAAGCAAAGCGAACATTAACTTGCGGGTTGACCCCAAAAAAAAGTAATCTATCAATGTGTTCTAGCCTTTTACAATGTTTATGGTCCGCCTCTTACTTAATTGATTGTATTCATGCTTGAAAAAACATTTTATAATCTTGTAAAGCAAAATGTATTAACTCAAAGGAAACTTTGGAATTGATTTCTTTCAGCGGAAGCAAGAGAACATAAAGTTTTGTTGGGCGCCACAAAATTAAACCTCCTCCAAACTGTCCCAAAGAAGGATAAATGTCATCCCTCGGTCACTCGAATTTCTTGATTTAAAAGAACATTATCAGTTGCTGTACCAGCATACGTTCTTAGGGGTTGTTTTGGACGACCCATTAACAGGCTGACAATGTCCCACAGGTAACACTCATGACCAAAACACACATAACCGCACAGAGAGTCATTCACTCACACACAAATAGGGGCGGTCTTAACATAGAGGCATAGGTAGGCGGCCGCTTGGGGCCCCCATAGTAAGGGGGCCCCCAACCAACCAAAAAAAAATCATATATTTTTTCTTTATTTTAGTATGCAGAAATGAAGCAAGACAAGGCTAAATGCGAAAATAAAATTAAGGGTTAGGAAAAGGGTTAGGAAATAAAGTTACCCAAGCGGCTCAAATAAAAGAAATAAGCGAAAAGAGGCCGGTTAGTATTTGGCAACGCTGCCAAAGATGACGGCTACTGTTGGGGATACAGTCAGGAACAGCAACGTCCGAAACGTTGAACATGCCTCTACAGCAGCAGAGGGAGCAGCAGCTAGCTGTGAAGTGACAGTAGGTGAAGACCTGTGAGAAGACATCAATAAGTAGGATTCTGTCAGAAGCGTGTGATTTGGAGAACAATCTATCTTCTCTCTATCATAGACTCTAGTTACTGTAATACCCCCGCACACACACACTCTCTCTCTCTCTCTCTCTCTCTCTCTCTCTCTCTCTCTCTCTCTCTCTCTCTCTCTCTCTCTCTCTCTCTCTCTCTCTCTCTCTCTCTCTCTCTCTCTCTCTCTCTCTCTCTCTCGTACATAGGTTTGCTTGTAGAATGTTTGAAATGTTCAATCTCAACTGTAATGTTAATTCACTTACAATACCCTGTATCTTGTACATGGGTTTGTTTGTCGAATGATTGAAATGTCAATCTCCTGTGCAATGCAAAATGCAACCTCACTCACACATACAAAGTCAATTATTCATCTAGGCAATATCTGCTAAGTATATGGCTGTTTGTGATGTTTTACTAAGAATATGACAGTTTGTGGGGGTTTACTAGACTGGGTAGCCCTGCCCATTCTGCCGGCGAGAAGAGCAATACTTTTCTTTCGAGTTTCGATAAGGTTTTGGTGATTGGGAGCCATAACCAAGCTGGCTTTTCCCCCTTGCGCGCTATTGGCTGGTTTAACACAATGAAGACAGGAGAGCAACGGCAAGCAGCCAATTGCGCACAGAGTAATTGGAACTAGGCCCATCGATCACGCCTCTTGTGCTGAAGAAAATGATAGCAGCTTCCCCAGACCAAGCTCAATCTACGATTGAGCTTGGTCTGGCAACAGCCAGGCTAGGGGTTTACCCTAACTACTTTTCTTGATGGTTATACTGATATTGATTTGATCTTAAAAAATAATAATAAATAGTGCTGGTTTTCCTGGCATTTTGGCAAAGACAGGTGTTTTCTGAAACCTTATTCTCTTTAGGGTTCCATCGTGACTGTTAGTTTGTGTAGTGCTACACTTTGTGTGTTCTCTGCTTTCCATCTTCATTTCGGAGTTAGGAAGTGTATGCAGGGTTTAAAGGGGAAGGTTTTTTATCTATTAACTTCTGCGTCGATTAGCATTACCTGCCTATCCACCATTCAGTCTGTATTTCTTTTTTCTTTAAAGGTTGGCCCAAAACATATCTTCGCCTTGGGCCCCCAATTTGCTAAATACACCACTGCACACAAACACACACACACACACACACACACACACACACACACACACACACACACACACACACACACACACACACACACACACGCACGCATGCACGCATGCACGCACACACACACACACACACACAGAACAGGGCACTAGAATATCATTGGTTGGGACATGATGAATACATTACCAGTCCATATTCCCTTTGGAACAACATGGCTTCTCCCACATGCTACCCTGCGATCTGTTTCACTTAGAGGAGCAGTGGAGCGGAGGATTTAAATAGCATGCGTGAGAAGATGAGGGGAAGGGAAGTGAACGTACCAGGGAAAGAAGTGAGGGAGGGAGAGCCGCGCAAAGTGCCATCTGTAGCTGCTCTATCGGTTTCACTTAAACTAGGAGACCTCCTCCCAGGTTTACAGACGGCTGACACGCCACCGGCCAGGATGAGAGAGAGAGAGAGAGGGCAGGGGGATGGCAAAAAGAGAAGGAGAGAGAGAGAGAGTGTGCGGGGGTATTACAGTAATAGAAGGATAGAGAGAGGGTGGGGAAAATATTAGATAATAATCTTACTACTATAATAGCAAGCCTGTCGCACCAGTTACTCAAGTTACTCATGTGCCAAGCAGCCTGCAGCTCACACACACACACAGCATGCGCGAACACATACATACATTGCAAGCACACACATACACACCGCATACACACACCGCACACACACGCACATGCGCACAAACATACATGGAAGCGCGCACACACACACACACACACAAAGACACTCACGCACACACCGCATGTCAAGACAAAGGCAGGGACACATACATGGAAGCGCACACACACGCACGCACACACACACATGCGCGCGCAAACACCGCACATCAAGACAAAGGCAGCGACACACTGGCCGAGCTAAGACTTTTTGTTTTCAAACATAACGGCTCCGCCATCGACAAACTGTCCCAGGTAACACATTCTGTCTATAGACTGTAGAAATTGCGATAAAAGAATGGAAGAGACAATTTCTCACCTCGACAAGCAATGGCGGGTCGTTCATTTTGTCATAAAAAACGTTAATTTCAAACATCGCACCAACCGATATATCAACACATAAGTCACATGAAAAGTCAAGTAATCTTAAAGAGACAGTGTCCCTATAACACAGAACGAAAACATGTCGATAACACAGTATGGTAAATTATGTCTATAGAGTCCACCACAAGACTACACTTTGTAATATTACTCTCCTCCTTGAGCCTCCCCAAATGTCTTGCGATATTGATATTCCCACCTCCCCCTGCAGACTTTTTTAATTGTTTTATTTTTCTTATGTTTTGTGTGCATGCTATGTATGACCGTAGGCTACTACTGCCTGTCTTGGCAGGACACTGGATGATGATTATTATTTTCAACTAATCAATAGTAGTTGCCTTGCATTTTACAGTTTTTCTCAGTCGCTTTGCTACATTTCTCAGATCAGAATTGAAATTCTCTAAACTACCTGTTCAATCTTCACATCATTGTGTCACTTGTTCACATCAAAAAAGCAGTTTCTCATTTCTTTGAACAAGTTGCAAATGGTTTGGTACATCTATGCAAATGATTATGTACAATTCTCTGCTCTTTCCTACATTATCAATTGCTTATGTCATGTTGATCAAAATGTATTGTAATGGGTAACTATTGAATAGTCTCACCCCCACAACATTTAGGTATTAGTTCATTGCAAGTCTGCAAAATGGTTCAACAAGTTGTCATAATATGTCAAGCATATTTCTATACATTTCCATTAGTCTATTTTTTCTAAATCTGTCATGAATTGGTTAATTGCTCCCCGGTGAATTTTGACTTTCTCTATAGCGTTAGATCAACCAACGATCAACCAGTTTACTGAATTAGCTCAAAGGTGCATCTCATGAAGATATTTGTGTAATGTGGATGAGAATTTGTCGCCCAACCGACAGGAACATCAGGAGGTGTAGGAAGACGGCACTGTAATTCCTACAGCACTGCATGCACAGTTTAGCCTAAGGAGATTGTCCTATGTTCACATTTCCTTTCTGTATCGCAATGACATGGTCTGTCAATAAATTAGAGTACAAACAGCAAAAGCGTAAATGTGAATCTTGTCCAGTCTCTTGCAATCAATCTCGCACATACACTAAGGTGTAACTTACAATTTACAATAATTGTCTTCAAAACTTTAGTCATAGTTTACATTAGAACCTCCCTCCAGAGCACACTGTTACATTGACAACATGACTAAGCAATTTCACTGTCTTATCCGTAGTCAATGACACAAGGACTTGTCATTCTGATGGCACTGACATGTTCATTGACACAGATATTTACTTTTGAAAGATGAACTAATGATTTTGACTTTTTGTCTTTTGCAGTTAATCCATGGTGTTTTGCTATTTGTACGAAATGTTTTGAGAAATCCACTTATTGATTTGCAAATGTTGAGGATGAATCGAGAAATGTACCAAAGCGACTGAGAAAAACTGTAAAATGTCAATACACTTTTTATCCCTGAATTACAGTAAAAGCTGTTTCATAATTGATTTGCATGCATAGTATACTACACTTTCCATGTTACCATAAATTGACAAATTTTATAATGTAATCAAATGCTCACATAGTAGCTGCTTTCAGACACACGTGTAAGTCCTGATATTCTCCTGATGGGCCGTATGTGTAAACAACATATCCTGACATTTGTACCCTGGAAATCTCCTGAATAATACTACCCCTGAGGTCCTTTTTCCTCCGTAGTAAATGTAAATTTCCTTATATGTGAATAAGGAGTAAAAAGTCTGTATTTCTCCCACCACTTCGGTGGGCGTGTTGATGACGCTTCTGCATGTTATTGAGTGGCCCCCTTAATGATAATCAGCCTGTTGCCTTTTGTTTGCTGAATGGTTAAAACATATTTAAATGTTGGCACTGCTTTTAAGAGTAATTTGTGGTGATCAAATGTTATACGTTGTAAAATTAGAGGCAAAATGTTATTATATTATGCGCTCAGAAATTTCCATTTCCACATTATTGCTATGGTTTAATTACAATTAGCGGTTGAGTGTGCATAACGCGCACGCTAAAACTGTAACTACAAGTATAACAAACATAAGGACAATAATAGCAAAAGCGAAAAAGCATGTAAAAAATGGAATGTTTAGTTGGCTTGTAGAATGTAGAGTAAATCCTCCATCTTCTTCATTCATTCCTATTGAACAGAGCCTGAATAAAGAAGTCAGGGAAAGAGAGACAGAGAGAGAGGCCAAATCAGAGAGAGAGAGAGAGAGAGAGAGAAAGAGAGAGAGAGAGACAGAGAGAGAGAGATAGAGACAGACAGACAGACAGACAGACAGACAGACAGACAGACAGACAGACAGACAGACAGACAGATGGCATCAGAGAGAGAGCTGTTGTAAGACCCTCCTCTTGGCTATCACCTGACTTCAGTATCTGGTTATTTTACCACATGTCTACTGTTGGAATGCCCTGCTTTAATTACCTGGGGTTAGTCAGGGAGCTGGAACTCAAATTGGCATGGCAGTCTGACAGAGAGGAGCAGATGGAGGAGGAGATTACAGATAGCACCCCTTATATTGAATTAATACACACAGCCGTACATGACTTCACACAGCATACAAATAATATGTTTTTAATACATTACAATAATGTCTTTGGGAACGCTTTTTTTAACCACTTAAAATAAGGATATGCATTTTTGCTAAACTATTAACAATGTTTGTTAAAGAGCAACTTTCAAGTTAATTGTATAACTTAATTCATACAGAATCTTGTATGCACATGTCAATTAAAAAATAAATACACAGGAATACATGTTTTACAACACCCACGGAAGAAAGTGTACCTATTCTAAGCTAGGCTCCCAAAAACCGCCCCTTTCCTCGAGAACGCGGCTATGACGTAACGACAGGCAAACATTGTGTCATGGTTTTGAATAATGTTTTTTGCACTTTGGACTTTGTGGCATCTAGTGGCCGTGCATGTGTTAAAGTATTTTCTGTTTCCTTGCATTGCCAATTACTCCTGTCACCTGTGTCTTGTTGCTCCTGTCACATGATCAATTAAGCCATGTATTTAAGCCCTGCTTTTGCTTATGTTCAGTGCTTTGTCTTTGGTGTGCCACGTTTGTGCTCTGACCCAAGCCAAGTCTTGTATAGGAAATTACTATTGATTCTCTGTGTTTTGACCGCTTGCCTGCTCTCTGGACTACCCACTTGGATTTGCCCCTCTGGTATTACGTTTTGAACTTTTGTCTTTTTGATGAAGATTTACCTGTTTTTGAGTTTACCTTTTGCCTTCTCTGTTGGACCTTTTGCCCTTTTTGGATTTTGCCCTCGCTTTGGAATTTTGTGACCCTCTGTGTTTTTTCCCAAAGACTTCATTATAATACACAACACTTCAGTTAACCCTCTCTGCACTTGAGTCTATACCCTTCCCTTTTGTTCACTGGGTTTAGAGTAGAACTGTGGGTTTGCAGATCCGGGCTCGATCCCCAACTCTGACACATTGGCGCTGTTGCACCTGTTCTCAGTGAGGGTTTAGTAGTCGCAGTGTTGGTAAGAGAGAAAAGAGCTTGTCGGTATCGTTGTAGTTGAGTAGGTTTGTGTTGTCAAAATGGTTAATTCTTGTGTTTGTTTTGGATGCAACAACTCCAACTTGTCTGGCCATCGGGTCCACCGATTTCCAAACGAGAAAGACAACCATTTCCGGGCTTGGATACGTTTCGTCCAGGCAAAGAGAAGCAACTTTGCTGCCTCCTCGGTGACGAGACACACGGTGTTGTACGAAAAACACTTCACACTGGACAGCTACAACCAAGGAGATCTGATGGAATTGCGCCTGGGATTTCGACGAAGAGAGTGGGTTAGGCTGGCAAATGGAGCTGTGCCATCTGTGCATGCAAGTCTACCAGCAACATCTGGCGGGAGTGAGTCTAGCACTAGCAGAGAATCTGTGCGCCGAAAACGGGAGCTTTGCACAGTAAGTCTTATAATACCTATGCTATAAAAAATGTTGCATCGAAATGTAGCCGCCCTGCATGTCAATTTTCCAAAATGCATTTTTTTCTTGACGTTATAATGGATTAGTCTTGGCATTACTTTTGTTGACTGTAATGATGATAGTGAAGTTAGCACCATGAAGGCAGGAGAGCCCGCATAGCTGCCGTCAGTTTATAGCTATTCTTGTTACGTTAGCCCCACGAGGCTGCACATGAGCCTCCTGACACTTAATTTATTGTGCTAATAACATGATCTTTTTGAAAACGCATTCAAGTAATGCTTTACAATATAAGTTTTCTTGAAGTTGCATCGAAGTTGCCTTGGTTTTCTTTGAATGTTGGTATCAACAGGGCACATGCAAGGAAATGCAGCTGATACATCGGACTACACTGAAAATATTTGCTGCTAGCAGTCTTTTAAATAATGCATGAATGGGGGATTTTCATGAAAGGATTACAGTTTTTAAAGTTGTGATTTTGGTCTGTTTTCAGATTTTGGGAGAGTGCTGCCAGCAAAGATGGGACGGGTGCAACTACCACGTCAGAGCCTGAAGATGATGGAGATGGAGACATCTCTACGATGGGCCCTGAGCCAGTAGTGGTCCATCGTGGATCTCAGTGCAACATACGATGTTTCCATCGTTCGTTAGGTAGCTTATATCTAGCATTCACCATACATGCCATATACAATCACAAATAAGGATGACATGTCAACATTTTTCATTTTCTCCATGGTTACTATTTTGCAATTTACACTTTTCAGACAGCAAAAATTGAAAATTATGAACTTCATAATGTTAGAAAAAGATATTGTGTACTGGGTTGCATTAGATACTGCATGTGTTGTTATCAATGAATGTGTAACGTGAACAACTATTAACATGAATCTCTTTCATCTAAGTTGTTCAGGTAAAGCCTCAGATGGTGGATGTGGGGACTCAAACCAAAAGGTTTGAGATACGAAGATCGACTCCACTGGCCAGTCCTGAACAAAGTGACTGGTCATTTTCTGATATAAACCATTCTGGTGATATGTCATGGATTCCAGAGGAAGACATGTTGAGCGAGTCCTCTGAGGCGGAACCAGATGAGCTGGAATCTCTCAGTAACCCAAAGTAAAAACCTTTTTAACATTGGGAACTGTTTGTGTATCAAAAAATGTCATAGTCAAAATGAATGTGTTTTTTTTCTT
Organism: Pollachius pollachius; assembly: GCF_949987615.1. Classification (NCBI taxonomy): domain Eukaryota; kingdom Metazoa; phylum Chordata; class Actinopteri; order Gadiformes; family Gadidae; genus Pollachius; species Pollachius pollachius. Next base: position 20,914,194 of record NC_136948.1, on the reverse strand, counting down.
TTCTTGTTTTCAGTGCTGTTGACAAGTTTGTTGTTTGCCAGAGGCAATTGCTGTCTTTGTTCACTGTTTGCCCTGCATGCTGTGGGGAAACCCAGGCACACATAATGCACCCGGAAGGAACCTTCATAAAAGTCAAACAGGTAATGTTTTATTTGTCAACTGTCTGTGAGGAGCTGAATTATAGTCTGTGAATGTACAGTATGCATATTAATTATTTGTCTTAACTATGCAGGTATTTCACTGCCTTTCATGTTAAAGCTGTTTGAGTATTGAATCTTCTCATCTTTCAGGCCTGCAGAACTTGTGGATATGAGCGTTACTGGCAAAACCAAGAGAAGGATCATCGAAACATGCCTGTCTGCAACCTTTTACTCAGTGGTGCAATCCACTTCTCAGGTTGCATGGCTACTCAGACCATGAGGATGCTTAAGCTGTTTGGACTGCAGTGCATAAGTCCTGGCACTTTTTTCCGTCATCAGCGCTATTACACTATCCCTACCATCGTGCAGGCCTGGAGGAATGAGCAGAGGGGGATCATCAGGGAGTTAAAGGAGACTGGGGGTGGATTGATCCTGTCTGGAGACTGCAGGTAGTAGGATCCAGCTCATGTCACTGGTGTAGAACAGGTCAATGTGTTTTTGCATAACCTCTAAATTTGCATTAACCTGTAACCTCTATTTTTGACGTTCTTGGATCAGATTCTCCTGGACACTGTGCCAAATATGGTAGCTACTCCTTGATGGAGGACCGAATTAACAAAGTTTTGTATGTTCAACTTGTCCAAGTAAGTTGATGTCACAGACACAGAAATCTTGTGTCTGATTTAGTTACTGATATATCTGCTCAGTAATAACCAGTTGGTTTTACAGTGCTCAGAAGTCCCAAGCAGCTCTTGGTGTGAGCTAGAGGGTCTAAAGCAGAGTATGCAGTTCCTGATGGACCAAGACATGCAAGTCTCTGCTCTGATAACAGACAGAAGTCGGCAGGTAATAATGCTAGGAGAGATCTAAAGCTGAACAGTATTGACATGCACAGTATCACTCAAAATAAATTCCATCAATTTGTGTGTTCTATGTTTTAGGTGGGTACGTGAGGAACTGTGTTCAAAGGGAACAAGCCATTTCTTGGACATCTGGCATATTGGGAAAAGTATGTATTGTGATGTTGGTAGTTCTATATAACAGGCTGGTTTTTTGTAGTTAAATTCACTTTCCTAATACTTTTTTGCGCTGCTCTGTTTCTCTGCTCTGGAACAGGTGTAGAGAAAGCACTGGATGCTGCTGCCAAAGAGAGGGGCTGTGAGGATCTGAGGCTGTGGAGGCCAGCCATTATCAACCATCTCTACTGGACCGCAGCTTCCACCCCTACAGGAGCTCCAGATGCAGGCAAAATGGCAGAGTATAATAAATCATGTACAGGATATACATGAACACAGCACTCCTGCATTTCCCAGCCACGCACATCCACCGTTGGAAGAAGAGGCGAGAAACAAGGAGTGGCTGGAACCAGGTACAACACAGTAGCCTATGTAAAAAGATGTTTTGAGGCTAAACTTTTTTCAGTGCTTGATAAGGAATTGTTTAGTTTGGTTTTATCAATACATAACCCCATGTGTGCTAATAATTACTTTTGTTATGAGATGCGACAGACTATATGACAGAATATGTTTCATGCAGGATCACCAGCAGCCTCTAAACTGGAGAGTGTATCTGCCAGGAAAGCACTGGTGAAAGATGTTCGACAATTGTCACCTCAGCATCAGACATTCTCCCTGGAGGCCTACCATTCCCTCATTCTGCACTTTGCTCTCAAAACACACTGGTTTCTCTTTTCTTGGGATGTATAGCAGGTTAAAAGTATCGATACTAATAAAATTAGCTATTGTGCCATTTTTTAATTTCAGGATATTGCTATATTTTTGTACTTTTTTGCACGTGCAACACTAACAGCAGGAAAATGGTGACGGAATGAATATGGCTAAAAAGTAATGTAGTGTTGTATAGCAGACCAAAATGTTATTGATAACAGCATTACATATTGTGCGCAAAAGTTGAGTCCTTGTCTTACACCCATTTGAAATGAAAACATTAATCTCATGTATTGTATTTCTGTTACATTAGACTGCATTGGGTTGACTTTGGAGACCTAATGTTCTATCTACTTGTCTCCTACAGACTTCTCTTGGCGGCCCTACATTTCAACAGTAATGGCAACAGATGTAGCTCGAACCAGTGAGGGTGAGGCACGCTACGCCGTTCGCTACCCGCGGTTTCGGAAAGGTGGCTGGGTAGTCCGCCCCCCCAAGGAGAAACCATCTTACGGTTAGTAGTTTCACTTAGTTTCTCAATATCTTTGGTGAATCTATCTTTTTTATGCAGGTCAACCATGTTACTAAATGTGTTCTTAACATTTCTCCCCTCAAGGGAGCAAATCTTATGGTCTCTCTGGTAGAGGAATACTCTAGATCACCACAGGCCTTTCAAGAAAGCAGTGCTGTCTTGTCTTCTGCTGCCCCCCCCCCCTCACCACTTCCCTCCAGAAGGTTGCCAAGGATGAGGCAGTCAGCCTCCATCTCGCACGACACTCGCATGTAATAAAACATACGTGAAAGAAATTGTGAGAAAACACACGTATCGGTACTCTTTAGTTAGTTTATTAGCCTAAAAAAAAATACAATGCATACAATGGCACTGAATTTCCTGTGCAATGACAAATAAATCTAATCTAATACATTTTACCAGTACAGTTTGTTTCACTATGAATTTATTCATCGTCTTCCAAACGGGGCCACTGGAAACCTTTATGTCCTTGTCCTGCAAACTGCCTGCTTATTGCTGCAACAACACATGAGAGGTATGGCTTTCCTCATGTCCCTGCCTAGAACTCCGTACGCCCAGCGGACAACCTGCCTGTATGCTGTGTATCGGAACTGTCTGGTGATGGGGACATAATTTAATTTTGATCATACCATGTTTTCATAGTAAACATTTCAATGCTAAATATTGCATGTCCTGTTGGCTGATATTCTACTGTACTACAGAACACCAATGTTTTTATAGGAAGTAAATGGAACCCTCTGAGTTAAAAAACCTGCTTAACAGGAATTACTGTTTTGGTGTAGAAAAGCTGGTTCTTTAAATTACAGTTAAATTATTTTTGGTCAAAACCTACTCTGGTCTGCTGGTGTGGAGAGGGCCGTGCTCCTGTCTGAAGTTCATGTAAGCTATCTGAAGCACAAAAGGATTCAGACAGGAGGCTTCAAACCCTGGATGGAGTGTGAGGCAGGCAATATCTTCTGGGGATCTAGGTTTTGGACAAGGGACCAATAGGCGTCGACCTACCTACAGCACACCCTCTCCACTGCTGACGGCACAGCCTTACATCTACCACACAAGCACCTGTTAAACAGAATATGTTAAGATAAACTCACTCTCCTTCCCTTCTTGTAGCTCTTATAGTTGGTGTAAGGCCTTGTAAGAAATGACATGTAGACTACTTATTTCCTAAAGCTTAGGTAAGTGAGATACACCCCATCCTCAATTTATGCGCAGTATAGGCTGTCAATTAGATGCAATTAGTCTGCATGCCTTACATCCAGTATCTCTGCATGTGACAAAACATCCTTGTAACAATGACGATATTTACATGAACAGCATATTCCCGTCCTAATCGGAACACTAACTGCTTTCAGACACGTCCTCCGCAGTACTGTATATGCTAGCTCATTTACAGCTATAGCCTACAGCCAGTGGCGCCAGAATGATTTGAGTGGTGGGGGGGGGGCAAATGCGCGTGCATGTGTCGCACACCGTGTCACCTCATCCTAAAGCCGGCCACACACCGGCGCCGAAGCGCCGCGGTGCGCATTTCACGCGTGTCAATTGCCGCCCCTAGCACCAATAGGAAGCGGCGTGCTGCAGCACCGTTGTGATCCAAATAATGTGTCGTCACGGCAAAGTACACAATGAATCATAATCTTCATTGTCATCATAATCCTCATCACAATCATTATAGATGGCTTTTGGATTTGACTGTAGAACTTTGTGTTTAATGCAGTGCTTCACGCAGCATCAACGCAGAAACAAAGTGTAAATAACAATGGATTCCGAGTTCCTACACTAGGCATTATGATGGTGGTCCTCTGTGTAGTGCAGTGAGTCTAGTTAGTAGAGATGCGCGGATGAGCTGTAATGTCATTCAGATTTTCAGTTGCATGTTCCGCGTCCCGACAAAAAGCGGCTCGCTTAAATGTCCAACCACTATGAAATGTCCCCTGTTGTCAGCGAACATAGCCAACGTGGTCTTATTATAGCCCGATTAACTAAAAGCCACATAGAAAGAGTAAAGCATCCAGCATATGATTTCAACAATGTGTGAGGGCATACACAGCAGGGATGATCGCACAGTGGAATGCTTATGGAAAACCAGCGGACGAGCACTGGGCGGAGATTTCAGAAGCAGGGAGATTATAGAAAAATATAATTGGTCAGTTTGCTGTTTTTCTAGTCAATATGTTAACCTACTTATTCATTTATTTATTTCAAATTTGTCTGCGTCTAACGAAACTGTCACGACTCAGAGCGGGAATCAATTGCAGATTAAAAAGGATTTATTCCCAAACAGTTCAGCAGGCAAATCCGATTCCAGGTACAGGCAGGGTTCGTAAACAGGCAGGCAGGCAGACAGATACAGACGGACAGGTAGGGGCAAGAGATCCAAAACCGATAGGCAGAAGACTTAGTCCAAAACAGGCAGGGTTCAAAACCGGGGAGAACAGTAAACTATAGCTTCTCCTTAAAAAGCTTCACGCTAGTCTCACTCACGTGGCAGTCAGGTAGCAAACAGTACATACCGTGACGATCTGACAAAGTGAACAGAAAGGGCAGTGTTTAAATACTCCACCAATCAATACCCAATGAGAGACAGGTGAGCAGAGAAAATGGAGGGAAACAAACAAAGGCAGGAAGTTGCCCAAATAAGGACATGGCTGTTACTCTGGGCACATGACCAACACATGGCTACAAACATAGACAATGTCCAGAATTATCACACTCCAACATATAGGGGGAGACAAAAACAACAGTCCATACGAGAATCCTGACAGAATCGGGGCAAAATCGGGCTGAAATAGTCTAGTCTGAACCAGCCATAAGCAAGCAACAGCAGCGCCATTGTGCGAATTCCCTACTAGACCAAACAAGACTTGTAATGGTAGGTAAAAACAATAGTTATTATAGCATGCAATTGTGATGTAGGAAAAAACAAAAAGAAAACAAAGTGCTTGCGTGATATCGAAGCCTACAGCGATCGTTAGTTAACTTGTGTGGCGGTGCCTTATTTGTTTATCCTTGGGCCATGGCAACGCGATTGCTACCTGCTGTAGTACTCTCATTGGCTGAATCATTGAGAACGTTTTAGACTCAATCGATATAAGGTCTAACAATATTAGGCCAAAATATTACTAAGAAACGAAATAGTTCATCAATACAGGCTAAAACAAAAAATATACGTTCTTTTTTTTTTCACGAAAAGTGGGGTGGCCATTGTACTCGCGGCCTCATAGGTTCCGGAGCCTATGCCTACAGCATTCATTTAACATCTGGGATCTAAAATAAAAAAATTAAGACACATGTTGCTGGTGACAATCTACATGGATGCTTAAAAAACAAAGTCGACAGCAATACTGCTAAATATGATTTTTTTTTTTTTACAAATACTGCAATGTGATAAACATAAAGACAACGTTAGCCACCATTAGCTATAACCCTTGGACACTCACCAAGACACCTGCCCAATTCTCCACCGATTCTCCTCACACCACAACTCCATCTCTCTCCTCTGTCCATAGACCCTCCTCTGCCTGGCCCCTCTCTCGCCTAGGCGGCTCATAATTGTATGGCAATGGCCCATTGTAAGAGCTGACATTAACCCCTACTGCAATCTCTTCACTGTCTGACTCCATTACAAAGAGATGATGTTTACCTGTCGTTGCGTCACTTCCGGTCACGTCCGGTCAGAGCATTTTTTGAGACGCGGAAGTAATTTTACTCACAATTTCTTTCAAAAACTTTTTAAGTGCACATTTATGATTAATTCTTTCACGCAAATCAACTTCCTACAGTATGTATCTGCTCGTTCATCACAGGGGTCTTCAAATTGAAACATGGGCTTTAAAGGTCATTTAAAAGGATGGGTGGTGGTGGACACAAAACACATTCTCCCACACAAATACACATACATATTATATTAACTGGGAAATATTATCATATTAACTTTCCAACAAACTGAGGGAGCAACATAGTTACAAAATCTATCAGCAATTAACGGGCAGAGTTGTGTTTTCTACCCTGATAAAAAAACCAAATAAATGTAAACTGAACTGAGACGAACCAGTTGCTCCTCCCAACACTGCAACTTGTCCCCTGTGGCTCATGACTACTTGTCAGCAGCAGAATGATCTACTCTCCACCTCCCAGTGTCAAACTATACAGAGTGAACGAAAGATGGAAACTAAAAACACAGATATATACTCCATCCCAGGAGGAAACTAAGAAAGAAAGCCATCCCAGGAGGAAACTAAGAAGGAAAGAGAAAGGCTAAGAGAGAGAGAGAGAGAGCGAGAGAGAGAGGCTGAGAAAGTGAGGCTTAGAGAGAGAGAGGCTAAGAGAGAGCGAGAGAGAGAGGCTGAGAGACAGAGGCTGAGAGCAAGAGGCTGAGAGAGAGAGACAGAGGCTGAGAGAGAGAGAGAGGCTGAGAGAGAGAGAGAGAGAGACAGAGGCTGAGAGAGAGAGAGAGGCTGAGAGAGAGAGAGAGACAGAGGCTGAGAGAGAGAGCGTGCGTCAGAGGGGGACAGCAGCATGTGGAAAGGATGGGTTGACAACTGACACACACACGTGCACGGTACACACAGCCCTTGACATTTGGACGAAACAGTTTGTCACAGCACTGTGTCCAACTCTCCTACGCTTAATGTCAGTTAGCAGGAAGTGAGAAAAACACAAACGCACACACACACACAATGTATTGACCAACACTCAAGGGCCACTTTAAACACACACACACACACACACAGACTAACACACACACTCTAACGGGCCATATTAAGAAAGACAGGTTACGTGGAGGAGGCCAATGCAGACTGGCAGGTCAGCCTGCATGTGTTTACACACCCCTCTGCCCTCGGGCACACCCAGCTGCGACACACCCGGGACATGTTGATGCAAACACACACAATGAGAGTCCATCTTTTTCATCGTGGAATCCAAACAAAGCAGTCTAACATGGGGAGATTGGGGAGAAGTGGTTTCACAGCCATGAAGGGAGAGTCAGCAGGTCAATCAACAACCACATTAACACACAATCTCTCTCTCTCACTCTCTCTCTCATCTCTCAGGCACATACATACACACATACAGACCTTTATTGATGACAAGGCTGTATGTATGTGTGTGTGTGTGTGTGTGTGTGCGTGTGTGTGCCTGTGTGTGTGTGTATATATGTGAGTATATTTCTGAAAAGTAGGGCAAGGAATGACAACCTCCATTTCTCATTTAGTTAAGGACGTTCTATTTAGGACAAACACAAAAACACACAGACACCGGATAACACATGTAAACAGAAGATACCGAAAGTACTGCCATGAACACTGCTCATGTCTGACAGTGTTCAGTTGATCTATGCAGAATAAGTGAGTTAAAACAGTCGATGGTGGGTCTGGTCTGCTGATGGATGAATATTGTTTGATAAAACATAGACCCAACACAATTCTAAATCAAATTCACACACCGGCACACAAACACGGACGCCCTCACAAACACACACACACACACACACACACACACACACACACACACACACACACACACACACAAACACACGGTTATATCAATGCTCAACTGAAAAAACGATAGAAAACAAATCAGATGAGAAAGGCATTGGAAAGAGAGGTAGTGATAGAAAGAGAGAAAGTAATTCACTGGATATGATAAGTTAATATCATAAATATTATAATAGCAATGTGTGCAAAAGACACATAAAGGATCAGTAAAAATGATATTGTTTTGACAAGTAGTTTTTATTTGCACATAGATGGAACTTATAATTCTTATGTAGTCAGGTTTCTGTAGCTAGTTTCCAAATAATTTTTGTGCCACACAAATTTTACTAGAAAATGCATTTCCTGCAGAAAATGCGTTAAGTGTTGTAGTACAAAGTAAGGTTGAAAATAATTGTGAATGAAGCCACTTAGATTAAGACATATAGAAACATTAAATGGCTTAAATCAAGTGAAGGGATTTGAACAAAAGTTCAAAAGTCTAAATGGAGTAAACAATGTAAACATGCACACCATTTAAGAAAAAGTAAATGGTTGAAAACAATGAATGAAAAGCGAATGAAAAGCACAAAGCAATGCTAAAAATGCAGGCATGAAAAATGAGCCGGTGCGTGATGAAAAGTAGCCCAATAGAGCGGAAAAAACAGCCCAATCTGGCAACACTGCCTTAACGTCCTTCAAAAGTAGCCTAATCTGGCGGGAGAAATGTCCGATCTGGCAACACTGATGAACGTTCTCACATCCAGCATCAACGTAAATCAATGAGACCAACTGAAAACGAAGCCAGTATGAAACTAAAACTGTGATTCTGAAGAAACTTTAAATGATATCGAAATAGGTTTAGATATTATTGAACATACAAGTGTGTAGATTTGTTAAATGGTTTGAACGAAGATAAACAGTTGAAAATGTATTTAGTTACGTCTTAAACAGTTGAAACTCCCATGTTTAAAAAAAGATAGTATTTTAAAAGTAGAATATCTTCAAAAAGTATAAAATAATTAAAATTTGAATGGACTGCGGTCGCCGAGTTCCTGGGGGTGAAGGTCCACCGTACCACAGCCTATAACCACAGAGCAATGGGCTTTGTGAGTGGTTTCATCGGGACATGAAGGCCGCGCTCAGGGCCAGCCTTGCGGGCAGCGCCTGGGCTGACCGCCTCCCATGGGTTATGCTGGGCCTTCGCTCCGCCCCCAAGGACGATCTTCAGGCCTCGTCGGCAGAGCTGGTGTACGGCCAGCCCCTGCGTGTCCCTGGGGAGTTTCTTCCGGACGCCACGGCCCCGTGGTCGGCTGCCTCCCATCGCACTGCGTCCCGGGACATTGCGGACGCTTTCGTTCCCATTCCAACGTCTCACCATGGTCTCCCCCGGTCCTACGTTCCCAGGGATTTACCGTCAGCCAAGTACGTTTTCGTCCGCCACGACGGCCACCGTACCCCGCTGCGGCCCCCCTACGATGGCCCCTTCCGCGTCTTGGAGGGTGGGCCTAAGAACTTTGTTGTGGATATGGGGGGCATGCATGAGCGGGTGGCTATAGACCGGCTCAAGCCTGCTCATGTGGATGTTGGCAAACCGCTCCAGCTGGCTCAGCGCCCGCCTGCGGCACCCTCGACACCTGGCCCTGCGGCGGCCTCGGCATCTGCTCCTGCCTTTTGCCCTTCTCCTTTTAGGCACAGCCGTTCAGGCCGCCTGGTCCGCCCCCCTAGGCGTTGATTCTTCTGGGGACTGTTATATGCTAGTATGTTCTGTTTAACACTAGTGGGTGTCCGATGTTCCCTGTAGGTTCCCTGTCGGGTCTGGACCTGTTGGTTTGGGTGAATTCTGGGGGGGCCTGTGTGGTGACCCACAACAACATAATAAAGACATTCACCAAGGGACTGTTCCTTTAAGGAAAAGGGTTTTGGGATAACAGTTCGACAGTTCGGGTTTTCGGGTTTACGGCAGTTACGTTTGAACTCATGCTGGAGTAACTTGTTTAGTTTTGAAGTGGAGAGTAAAGCGGACTCGACCCATCTCCGTCTCTTGTCTCGTCATTTACCACACTCCACAGGCCTATATAATATACATTTTAATATTTAATTAATTCAATATTATATATTAAACCAATGCATTTCAATCGGGAGATTTTTTTTCGACTTCAGAATGGCTGCGCAGTGCACGCTCTCGCCCCCCATATCGTTCTATTTCCCACAGTTTAGACTAGTAATTAATACGTTTCTTTTGTATTCAACGTGACCCCTTTCATTTTTTTATCACTGTCTAGTGGCTAGTAGGCCTACGCTATAACGTCACTCTGAGGGATGTGCACGGACACATTTAACGTGGCAGGGTTATTTGAAATAATTCATTAAGTTATCATGTGTGAGAGGTCATTCCTCCTCCTGAGTGTGTAGGGTGTGTATTCTATTCTTTTCAATGGGGCTGCGTCCACGTCACTTGACTGTCATGGTTGCTATGGTGGTTGCTATCGACGGCCCCCTCTGCTCCTTACATGGCTCTAAAAACAACGTGGCACGGAGCTGCCGTCAATTGTGTTGTTTATGTCGTAAACTAGGGTCCGCTGGTTAAAAAATAGACAGATATTCCAAGGTTTCCTTAAAAGGCACCTTAGATGTTTTTTTTTTCTGCATTTTAGACTTTGTCTATAAGCTATTTTTGAATACAAAAGACTAAGCTCATTGATCTAACGAGGCAGGGTTATTTGACACAATTAATTGAATATGTGTGAGAGGTTATTCCTCCTCTTGAGTGTGCTTCCTATTTATGTCTAGTGTACCCCCACTGTCCACAAGCACCCCCCCCCTCCCCATATGGATTTGGACAATTGTTGCCACGTCCCAGTGGTGGTGGTATCATATATATGAAAGAGGGCATTCAAATACACTACAATGATCAACTTGGAGGCCGAAGCCCTAAAGAAAGTGATGCAATAGGTGACTGAGTCGAGAACATTTACAAGTAAGCTATACCTTGGGGTCTATTTTATATCAAAGGGGGTCCCAAAGGACGCATACGCATCAACCTGTGGCTCAAGCCCTACAGGAAGTGACTCAGCAAGTGCTCCATCTCGTTGCACCTCACCCAGCGGCTCGCTTACAAGATTTTGGCCTGAAGTTCTTCCCAGACCTACACCCTAGCCATCCAACATACATATCTGAGAATCAGGCCTCTCTTTAATAATGACAAAAACTTATGAGAGAAATGCACATTAACTTTTTGTTATCTCATAAGCGGCGTGGTGCCGGCTCCTTTTGACCTTTTGACCCCAGACTCAAAAACTTGGCCAAAGGCCAGATGTGTCCATACACTTTAAGCCACAAATGTACACCTCAATCCCACAAAAAATGGGGACTAGAAACTAACCTCTGTCTTATGTACATTTACTCTACTGTTGGAGGTCACGCTCCTTTTCCGGCCTTTCATATCCGAGATTTGGAGTTCTAGCCCTTAGAGAAAAAAAGTTTTCCCAAATGGACTGTTATTTGTACAAAGCCCCTCAGAAGTGTTGGCTGCACGACCGGGTGGTTCAGAATGTGGTGGAAAAACAGTTTTTGAGATAGGAAGGTCCTACCGCCCTGAAATAATACCTTATTCTATGGCCTAAGTGGGACCCCCGCACCGAAACTTGGCCCGGTTGGACCCCGAGGGCAGGGAGGGGGGGGGGTCTGAGTTTTCGGGTTAGGGTTAGGGTTAGGATTAGGATTAGGGTTAGGGTTAGGGTTAGGGTTAGGGCCGGCTTCTTCCCAGAGACCCACAATTAATTATATATGATACCACCACCACTGGGAAGTGCCAACCATTCTCCATATCCATATGGGGGGGGGGGGGGTGCTTGTTGACAGTAGGGGTACACTAGACATAAATAGGAAGCACACTCAAGAGGAGGAGTGACCTCTCACACATATTCAATTAATTGTTTCAAATAACCCTGCCTCGTTAAATCAATGAGCTTGGTGTTTAGCTTTCAAGAATAGGTTATAGGCTGTGTCACTATAAAATCTGTCCATGCGCGTCTCTTAGAGTGATGTAACAAACCACCAGACAGAGATTCAAAAAAAGCGATTCAAGTTCATTAAAAAAGTAACTTATTAATTACAAGTCTAAACTGCGGAAAATACCATATTCCAAGGTGCATTTTGAAGGAAACCTTGGAATATCTGTCTATTTCCTATCCAGTGCACCCTAGGTCACGTGACATTGACGGAGAAGAAAGAAAAGGCCAATAAAATGTAGGCATGTCACATGTTTAAAGCCGTTATTGTATTTAATTAATTAAATATTAAAATATATATTTTATCTATATAGAAATATACAATTATTTAGTCATAATATTATAAGTAGACCATAGCTTTTATTCAATTATCGTTATAACAAGATCTGTATCATGATTCATGACCATTGAACAGCCTGAATGAAATTCATATTGACAGTATGGCACTATATCCCTATTCTCGCGCAAAAATCTCCCGATTGATATGCATTGGTTTAATGTTGAATTAATTAAATATTAAAATTATATAGGCCTATATATTTTTTTTTAATATAAAATGATTTAGTTATAATATTATAAGTAGACATGTAGGCCTAGCTTTTATTCAATTATCGTTATAACAAGATGACGCTAGAGCGTTCACTGCGCAGCCTGCCCCTTCTGAAGCCGAAAAAAATCTCCCGATTGAAATGCATTGGTTTAATATTGAATTAATTTAATATTAAAATATATATTATATAAATATACAATTATTTAGTTAGCCTCTAATATTTAGACCATGTAGCTTTTATTCACTTATCGTTGTAACATGATCTGTAGCCTAATTGACCGTTGAAAATCCACTTCTACCAATTTGTAAGTGTGGTTCAGGTATAGCAGAAAATATTAAACTATTCATAATATAAAAGCAATGTAAAAAATAAGGTTATGGGCCGAATTCTGTAAAAATTCGGCCTCTGCTGGCCCAGAACTAGATCGTCTCATTTCCTCGTTACATGCTTTAATTTAATTATATCAAAAATATTATGATCATGGAGCCTTTATTTTCTTGCCATTATCAATACAGTCTTTCTCGTTATATCGATGTGAAATCTCTAAACACAGTGGAAAAGAGAGAAAGGGAGCCATAGAGATGGACACTGATGCACTATATAATCCTCTCCTATATCATTAATATATGCATACCTATATTTTGAGAAATGCTCCAATCCAAAATGCATGGGTTTACATTTCGTTCTGTGTAGCATGGAAAAATCTGGGAAACACTCCCATTCAGAATGCATTGGTTTACATTTCGTTCTGTGGAGCACAGTTATTTTTATTTATTTATTTATTTATTTTCAGTTTTTGAGGTGCTTCAAAAATGCAAAAATTTAAATGTTGACATATATATATAACTAGAGGGTGCACTGTACTATCTGCGCTCACCCCTTCTAAAGCCTCTCTCTCTCTCTCTCTCTCTCTCTCTCTCTCTCTCTCCCTCTCTCTCTTTCTCTCTCTCGTTTCATTTTGTGGAGTACGTTAATTGTCTGAGAAACGCGCGTTCTATGGAGCACGTTTGTTTCAGTTTTTGAGGAGGTCTGCTTAAAAAAACTGAAATATTGACATATATTTAACTAGAGGGTGCACTGTACTATCTGCACACACGCCTTCTGAAGCCCCTCTCTCTCGCTCTCTCTCTCTCTCTTTCTCTCTCTCTCTCTCTCTCTCTCTCTCTCTCTCTCTCTCTCTCTCTCTCATTCTCTCTCTCGTATTGTTTTGTGGAGCACGGTAATTGTCTGAGAAACGCGTTCTGTGGAGCACGTTCGTTTCAGTTTTTGATGAGGTCTGCTTAAAAAATCGGGAATATTGACATATATATAGAACTACTAGAGGGTGCACTGTACTGTCTGCGCACACTCTCTCTCTCGTCTGAAAAATGCTCCCATTCAAAATGCATTGGTTTACATTTCGTTCTGTGTAGCACGGAAACATCGGAGAAACGCTCCCATTCAGAATGCATTGGTTTACATTTCGTTCTGTGTAGCCCGAAAAAAGTTGGACAATCGTGCTCTGGGACACGATTCAATAGACTAATGTTTGTGCGCATGAGCACGAATTTGCGTGATACTGGTTTGGTGTGTATGTGTGTCAACGGATATCAATGAGAGCAACTGAAAACTATGCCGCTTTGAAACTAAAACTGCGATAGTTTCACTGAAAAAAGTATAAATGCTATCGAAATTCCATTTTGATAGTATTGAAGATACAAATGTGTTGATTTGTTTAATGGTTTGAATAATGGTAAATGGTTGAAATTTGACCGAGTTGTGATGTCTTAAGTAATTTAAGTGTCAGAATGGGCAGACGGCTTCAATGGGACCAACTGTAGAATATGATGGTTTGAAACTAAAACATTGACTCCCATGTCAAAAAAAGGGGGAAAAGCTGAATAGTTTAAAAAGTTTAAAGAGTTGAAAAACGCTGATATATAGCCATCATGTCGTTAAAGAGCTGAACGTTTTCATATTTGAATGGTTTCTGTAGCTGAAAGTATGGCAGAGGAGTTGAAGACCAAAAAACGGGAGGAAGGAGAATAAAAATAAGAATAAAGATTTCAATATCAACTACTAATAAAGAAAGAAAGAAAGAAAGAAAGAAAGAAAGAAAGAAAGAAAGAAAGAAAGAATCAAACATATGAAGAACAATATTCGAGCGCTGCATGCAGCACTCACCTAATGAAAATCGTACATATGTCAACAAATTGTTACCTCTGGTATATTTTTGCTTGATAGGTTCTATGAGTCCTCAGAGTATATATCCTTCGCCTTTCAACATCTTTCCCGCATTTCTAGACACAGATTCCATACTCTTTCACAAGTCGTTACCTGATAAGCACACACCTGGTGAGTAGACCCGCTAGGTCCCACTTTAAAGCGCATTCATGACAAGTTCCACTTTGTACTCTTGCGATGTGGAGATGTATTTCTATCATGTCCCTCAAGTGTAAACCAGAGCAAATGATTCCATTTTCCCCAGCAGCGTATTGCTTTGACCCAGTCTTCATCTTATCTTTCAGACACCTTGGTACAAGAAAATACAGAGCGGCCTGAGGACCTTCTCAAAATATCAGTCAACCAAAATCGACTATTTGTGTTTTGGCATTTACTTCCCAGAACATAAATATATATATATATAGTTGTTGTGTTGGTGTACTGGGTAAAACACCAGTGTTCCCCTTGAAGTCTATGTCTCCGTCAACACAAATAACATATTTGGATACACAAACAACCAATTTCCATTCCTTATCAATCTTTCAACCTATCATAGACCGTCCAACCTTGCTTGACCAGCGAGAGTAGATCACTGGACTCCAATACTTTATGTCTAGGACTTCATTGTCCAAAGGCATGCGATTTCAGTCTCTGTGGACACCAGCATGCTCCTTGGTGAGAATGCCCCTCAGTCTGTTTTTAAGAAACTTCACAGGCCATCTGACTACAGGAGAGTGTCAGTAGGAACCTCCAGGCGAGACAAGATTAGCACCAGTCAGCAGGTTATATTTTGAGATGAGGTGATGCAAATTCGACAGTTCTTAATAAGACCATCGTTGTCCTCTCAGAGTCACTCATGATGGCCACACCGGGCGTCTCTGACCTCTTTCCTATGAGCATGACATGTAATGAGACAAAGTACCTGCCATTGCTCCCACAACCCACTGGCTGTGGGAGCATTGGACGAGGCCCATCAGATCTAGTCATTATCCAAGGCACACATGTTGAATGGGGAGGGGCTAGCAATAGTGGAATGACTATGAAGACCTTTGGGAACAACAAGAAACAAGAGTCAAGAAACGGACATGATGCTGAAACGGTCATCTGGTCTGTTTGATTATCATAGTCATGATGGTTTCATAGTAACAATAATAACAATAAGTTTTGATGCAATAAGTTCCTTCTCTGAAACCTTTTGTTTGCTTGTTTATTTCTGCTTCTTCCTCTGGCGGGTTGTTCCGAGGACACGTTTACCTTTGCACCTTTATTGATCCACTCACAGCTGGTAGACCTTTGGACGACATGTTCTGGTCCACTTCAGGGATCAACACCAGGGGAAGAGGTTTTGTGTGCCCACAAGTCTACTGGTTGCCCATAAATTATTTCAAACGTGATTCACATGCCTTGTTGGATCATCTTTCTGTGCGGAGATGTCAGAGGGCTTGACTGACTTGAAATTAGGTTTATTTTCCTGGATGTCTCCTAACCCTATATTGTTGTGAATGGGTTGGTCAGTTTGTGTACAAATTCTATGAACCAAGTCACTGATAAAACTAAGGAAGCAAAGTCAATTTCATTTCATCTAATTGATCAGGTACTCTTCTACTTCATTCACAAATCTCATCCCAGGTTAAGTACTAATGGGAAAAACAATGGAAAAAATGCAAAGCCATCTATGTTCACCAGAAATACCCCTCCCCTTACCCTCACCTACTGCTACGATGACATCCCTTGAAATAATAATAATCCTAATATAAATACTATTAACATGCACCGTTATAATAAATAAGACTTGAATTGGAATGATGTCATTATATGGCTGGAGCTTCTCGTGTGGCTTGGTTCTGTTTCATCCACCATAATGGACAGCAGCGTTTACATCCAATCTAGCTGTCTGGTGCTGGTGCTGCTTTGTTTACGAACGTCGGGAAGCACACCTCTGCCTCGATCTTGTTGGGCAGGAGGGGGGCGAGGAACAACAGCCTCCTCCGGATGCTTCCAGGTAATTGGATACGGCTTTTCTTAGAATAGCACACACAGTTGCTTACTCTTTGAGACAACCCAGTTTCTTTAGTGCAGTGTTTGGTCTTGATGCTGATTGTATGAAAGACAAAGCACATAGATATAAGGGAAAATGGCGAACATTTTAGTCATTGCCGTGATTGTTAATTGACGTGCGCACAAGCAGTGTTTGTAATAACACTGTTTAAAAGAACGCCGTTAGGTAACGCCATTATTTTTTCAGTAATGGGGTAATCGAACTAATGACTGTTTCCATTGTTACAACGCCGTTACCGTTACTGTACATTAAATGTGGTGCGTTACTATGAATTGGTTGAATAAACTGCGTAATCCGAACGCACCCCTGGCTCCAAACACAAACTGCTAGTGAGGAGACCGGGTGGGTTAACAACGAGATTAGCGATTATGATTGGCTAAGGCAGAGTCATGATTCATGGTAGCAGTGGTGGACTGGCCATCTGGCTTACCGGGCATCGTCCCTGTCATGTGCGGAGGCATTAACCGTGACTACCGTGTAGATTTCATTAATAGAAAAAGCCCTTTATTTCCGGACACATGGATATGACCTCACAGGTATAGCAGTACGGTAGCCCATACATTCATATATCACTACATTTCCCCCTTTTAAGTCATTGAGATATCCCATGCATTACCCAAACAGAACAGGCATAATTTCCCATAACGGGGTCACATAGAACTAGGATTTTGGGGTAGATTGCCCGCCATTCACAGCAACGTAGGGATTATTCTGCCCTCAATAGTTGCTGTCCCTATTGCTCTGAAAAAAGTCCACGGGTTTCCGACTTCGGCAACAGCCATACAGTCCAAATCCATTTCGTAACTCAAAAGTGCATTTATTTTTATTTTTTTTTCACAACTGTATGTCGGCATGAGAACAGTCAAAATCTCAACAATAACATTTCACCTTAACTCAACAATAACATTTCAATAACATTTCAATTTAACATAACCAATCCCTGCTTTAATTTGAAGTGTATCATAAGTGTATTAAAGCAGGCCTAAGAGTTAAGTGTCCCTATACCTGTAAGGAAGTCTGACCTCCCGACCTCTGGAAGTCACCTGTACCCCCCCCCGGCGGTGTATGCGGGGATGCATGCCCCACGGCTCGGTCTGGTGACATCTGGTCTGGTGGCTTGTCGCTGAGGGCAGGACTGGCCACAGGAGAAGACCCGCTTGGCAGTGGTGTAGGTCTCTCAGCCCGCAGCTGCTGTTCTTCAGACGAATCTGCAGACCCCGGCAAGGCCTGTAGGTGTCTCCGGTTGCGACGCAGCACTTCACCGCTGTCCATCTTCACCAGGTACGACCGGGGCTCTTTGCACCGGCCAACGACGGAGTTTTCCACCCCTTATCACCATCAATCTTGACTCTGACGTCCTGGCCCTGATGAAGTGGTGGCAGTGGACATGCAGAGTGGCGGCGGTCGTAGTAGAACCGGTAGGACGACTTTGTCTGTGTGTCTTTTTTCTGAACCCGTTGTCTGTCAACAGGTGCAGGCTGTAGCTTCTCTTCCAACATAGGAAGTGTAGTCCTGATGCGTCTCCCAGTCATGAGCTGAGCTGGGCTCACACCGGTTGCTGCACTAGGGGTAGCTCTGTAACACAACAGAGCCAGATGTGGATCAGACTGCTTCAGGATGTGCTTGGCCGTCTGAACAGCCCGTTCTGCTGCACCGTTCGCCTGGGGGTAGTGAGGGCTAGTTGTAGTATGGGCAAAACCATACTTCTCACTAAAGTCTTTGAACTCCCCAGATGTGAACTGTGGGCCGTTGTCACTCACCAGTTCAAGTGGTATCCCCCATCTCACGAACATGGCTTTGAGCCTGTTGATGACTTGTATGGTGGACGTTGAAGAGAGGTGAGCTATTTCAAGGTCCCTTGAGTAATAGTCCGTCACCACGAGGTAACTCTTCTTTTCCAGTTCGCAGAGGTCTGCTGCAATACGCTGCCATGGGCCCTCTGGTAGGGCTGTTGTGAGTAGTGGCTCACGTCGCTGAGTGGGTCTGTTTTCGACGCAGAATCGGCATGCTGAGACTTTCCGTGTTATCTCACCACTGATGCGTGGCCACCACACTGACATCCTGGCTCGCGCACGGCACCTTGTCAGGCCCTGATGGCCTCCATGAATCTGCTCCAGTATGGCAGATCTCAGCGCAACAGGGATAACGATCCTATCCTGATAGAGCACCAGCCCATCTGTTTCGGAGAGATGAGCCCTAGCAGAAAAATAAGGCTGTAGAGATGGTAGCATCCGTGATTTGGGTGGCCACCCATTTCTGATAAAGGCTATGATCTGCAGCAGCTCACCGTCCTGTTGAGTAGCTGTGCGGATCTCGCTGAGTCTTTGTGATGAGACTGGAGCATTGGCAACGACTGATTCCACGTAGGCCTGTACCTCGTGCTCCAGCTCTCCATCACTCAACTCAGACAAGAGCTGTCTGGAGAGCGTGTCGGCGACGACTAACTGTTTCCCTGGAAAGTGCTCGGCCACCACATTAAAACGAAGAAGGCGCATGAGAAGCCTCTGACACCTAGGAGGAGCTTTGTCCAGGTCGTAGGTATTGATAAACGGCACAAGAGGTTTGTGGTCTGTGTGCACGTGAAAACTGTCCATACCTTGTACGCAGCGTGCAAACCTCTCGCAGGCCCACACACACGCCAGGCACTCCTTTTCAATTTGTGAGTACCTTTTCTCGGCCTCCGACAGTGTACGAGAACAGAATGCCACTGGCTTCCACTCGCCGCCATGTTCCTGCATTAACGCAGCCCCTAAGCCGTAGCTGCTCGCGTCTGCACTGACGACAGTCTTCCTGTTAGCTTCGTAGTATGCCAGAGCAGGGGCTGACACAAGCATGGCTTTGACAGTCTCAAACGCTCTTTCCTGTGCCTCACTCCAGACCCAGTCGTTTTCCTTCTTCAGCAGATCAGTGATCGGATGCAGTTTGGTGGAGAGACAGGCAGAAATCTCCCAACATAGTTGATGAGGCCCAGGACCTGACGCAGTTCCTCAACACTTGTTGGACTGGCCATTTGGCTGACTGCCTTCACCTTGCTGGGGTCCGGCCTCAGGCCAGCCGCACTGATGAGGTGTCCAAAGTACTGAATTTCTGACTTGCCAAAGTGGCATTTGGCCCTGTTCAATTTCAGTCCACTGTCTTTGACGGTCTTCAAAACTGCATTCAGACTACGGTCATGCTCCTCGGTCGTGGCTCCATACACCAGAATGTCGTCCATGACTACGACAACCCCCTCGTGGTCCTTAAGCAAAGTGGACATCTGTCTTTGAAAAATTTCTGGGGCTGACGTTATCCCGAAAGGGAGTCTACGGAAACAGAACCTGCCAATGGGAGTAATGAACGTTGTCAGCTTGCGGCTATTCTCCTCCAACGGGATTTGCCAAAATCCGCATGAAGCGTCGAGAGTGGAGAATATCTTCGCTCCAGCCAGCTTTGGAGCGATGTCTTCAAGCGTTGGTAAGACGCTTGAAGCACACTCTTACTTCTTTGTTTTTCTTTTCGACAGAGACCATCGGGGCACACCATTCGTGGGGTCCGTGACCTCCTCGCTTATGCCCAGGGACAGCATGCGTCGTAATTCAGCTTCAACTTTTGGCAGGAGAGGAAACGGGATACGGCGCGGCGTTGTCAGGGTGTAGGGCTCTGCATCCAGCTTCAATTCAATCTTCACAGGGTCACACTTGAACAGGCCGATGTCCCCAAACACACCCTCTAGCAGATCTGATGCAACAGCATTGACTCTCATCACCAGGCCCATTCTCTTAGCGACACTGCGTCCCAGTAGATTATGTGAGTACGGCCCCTTTATAACAGTCACCCAGTACTTGTAACGCTGTCCCTTGTATGGACTTGTGGCAAGGAATCTGCCCACACATTGCACTTCACCCCCTGGGCTGGTAACGAGTGGTTTTGGCCCAGTCATGACCAATCGTGGGCGCCGCGCTAGCCTATTGAAAGCAGTCTGTGACATTACTGTGATGTCTGCACCAGTGTCTATTTTAAATTCAACAGGACTGCCATTTACACGCAATTCCACCAGCCACTCATTTTCGGAGTCAGGCTGCTCAATCCCTTCTGTTGTCGCCTCCATTACACCATCAACGAAAAATGCATCTTCACTGTACTCCTCCATACAGTCAGACGTGACATTGACTTCTTTTAGTGATTTACTTTGACAGACGGCCTCGAAGTGCCCTAATTTGTTGCATTTCCTGCATCTCTTATCTTTAGCTGGGCAGGGGCGTGCGTTTCCATGCCGACCATTGCAACGTGAGCAGGCAAACCGCCTTGACTCACCCCTGTCGTCTTTTCTCTTCCACTGCGGTCTATCCTTCGCGTCATTTCTTCCATTGGATTGCCATCTTCCTTGTCTCATAGCATCCACTGCACAGTCACTGTCAGCACGCAAGCTCACGTTTTGCTGTTTTATTTGCTCACTCTGACGAGTTATTTGAATCGCTTTCTCAAGCGACAGTTCTGGCTCCAACTGTAACTTTTCTGAAACTCCCATGTCGGAGAAGCCAATCACAATCCTATCCCTGATTTGCTCGTCCTTGGTCACTCCGAACTCACAGTACTGCGCTAACTCGTACAGGCTTCTGATAAAGCTTCAACAGGCTCACCGGGCTTTTGAACCCGCTTATGAAAGCATGCCCGTTCGTGTATTACGTTTCTCTTCGGCACAAAATGCTCGTGAAACTTCTTTATCACAATGCCGTAATCATGCTCAGGGCTTACTTCGTCATCATCGGCTTCGCTCCGGTCAAACACAAACGAATCGTATATAGCCTCCGCCTCACTTCCCATAGCATAGAGAAGCGTGTTCACCTGCACTACACCACTGTCCCGGTCTAGTTTCGTTGCCACTCGATAGCGATCAAAACGTCGGCGCCACATCGGCCACTCAGCCGGACGGGTGAAATCAAACTTTTCTGGAGGTCCCAACTTCGCCATTGTCACTTAAAAAAAATCGTAAATATCCCACTTCTGACACCATGTCATGTGCGGAGGCATTAACCGTGACTACCGTGTAGATTTCATTAATAGAACAAGCCCTTTATTTCCGGACACATGGATATGACCTCACAGGTATAGCAGTACGGTGGCCCATACATTCATATATCACTACAGTCCCGGTGGGCCGTTGACCCAATGTGGGCTGGTCCGGTCCACTATGCTTTTTTTTTTTTTCTCTCTCTCTAAATTCCCTGCAATTGGGCGGGCCAATTAGCTACAGAGGGCTAGCAGTGTGTTGCCAGCATCGACACATACACCTGACTGAGTACACCTGAGTGCTGTCAATCACAAAACAAACCAGGGTGGGCGGGACCTCATGGCATGGGCCGGAATCGCGGGACGGAGCTGAAAATGGTTAAGCGTAAGAAACGCCCGGGTGGTGCTGAAAAACTGCGACTTAAAAAGCTGAAGTCTATGGAGGTGGAAGCTGCTAAATGTTCAAAATTGACAGACCTATTTGGGGCCGGGGTTACCACCCCAGCAGGTGCTGCTGCGCCGGGAAACGAGCGAGTGGAGGCATATATGGTAAGTACCGTTAGCCTGGGGCTAGCTAGGCTACATATTGAGACATGTCCAAAACAAAGTAGAAAACATTTTTACATTGAATGTGATGTGACCTAATTAACTGCATACTTGTGACAACATATTAGCCCAGAGTTGAAGGGCTGTGACTGTTGGTAGGTGAGGTTGATTTTGTTTAAATATGCCGAATTGTGATATTATGGGTTATATTGTTCAGATGATTTAGCTAAGCTAGCTAACAGCTGCTAACGTCAGCAGTCTCTTGTTGCCATAGCAACAGTAAACATTGACATGGACTAATGAGCTGTAAATAGAGAGGCAGAATCAAGCCGTATTATAAATACAGATGAGATACATTGAATTTTAGCACAAAATACAAGTAAACCTATAGGAAATAATTAGTTTAATTTGCGATATTTGCCATTGAAATTTGCCATTTGTCATTTATTGTAATCTTTCAATTAATTTATTGTTTAATGAGGTGATAACTATTTTGTAGGAATAATTTGTGTGTAACTTTAATTTCTGTGTAAATTTGTTACTTTTACTGTAGTTTTCAAATGGCTGTGTATAGTGCTGTCTTGAGCATTTTCAGGTATTGTAACAAAGATCTGAACTTTTTTCATCGGAAAACGCTAGTGTCATAATCAAAACATGACAAAGCCATTAGTGTTGTTACGCTCGTGAACGTTTAGTTTAATATGAACTAATCGTCCTCATCTTTTATCTTGTACATTATTCTGTGGTTTTGACTTATTTCCCCATCCAATGATAAATGCTTTCCCTATGTCAAGCCCAGACAGGTTCAGGGTAAGTCCAGCTGCTCAGTTCAGGGAGAGAGTCAGACCAATGCAGGCAGCCCAAAGACAGCACCACCTGAGAGGGAAAAGGCTGTAGAGAGTGAGGAGAGTGTCATCCTTCACTGCACCAACGTTTGGCTGTTGAGTCTCCTCTAGTATGGTGAGTTTTTTGTGACATTTTTTAAGTTTTATGAAATCATACTTAATTTGTGATGATTAGAGACTTAATAATGTATCCAGGTCCCTCTCAGGACCTCCCTCTCACCACTTGACATGTGAGAGACTGAGGAGTTGTTCCCCCTCCGTCCATTTTCAAGGACTTGCTCTCTTACTGCCTCCACTTCACCACTTTTTGGCTACTGAGACGTCTCTGATTTGTTGAGTATGCATGTGTCTTATTATGTTTTATGAATTCATACTTGATTTGTGATGATGACATAATAATGTTTCCAAGTCTCTTTTAGGTTGACCACCCTATATATGAGAGCCTAAGGAGTTGTTTTCCCTCTGTCCCCTTTTGAGGACCTGCTTTGTCTCCTCCATCATTCACTGGGCCACATTTGGGTTCCTGAGCTTATTTCAAGTGGTGAGAGGAATGCAATATGTGTATGATTAAAGGTTTATGTGAAGAAACATACTATATGTGATAAAATGACAAGTGGTAATTCATAAATGTCTCTTTATATTCTCTGGTACCATCATCTCCTGTCAAACAAGTTGTCCTGACCTGCTAGAAGTTCTTCTATGATGCTTGAGAGAGAGAGAAGAGAGCTTCGTCTTTACTTTGTGAGGTATTATGCAATTTGCTTTGTCTCAGATTGAAACAAAAGGTTTGCTCATGATTATTTCCTGGTTGAAGATTTTCATATTGATGATTTTAATTTCAAACATCTGCATATCTTTTAAGTTAAATTAACAGTTATGCTCAGTGGGCTCTTTTGAGACTTAAGTCATCCTTCATGACAGATAAATTTGTTCACTAAGTGTCACTGCATCACAAAAAGGCTACCTGGCTACATATACTTGTCAGTACACTGAGTACAAGTTCTGTTTGCTGTTTCTTGCAGGTCATGAGTTTGGTGAGGAGTGTAGCTGGCTGGCTGCGGACGAGGAAGTAGGGCAATATATACATGTGCACATACACGTATATGAGAATGCATATCTATTAAGACCTGTAATGCATGTCTTAGACTTTTTCACACAGCTATAGATACATTTTCTCAATAGATACATTTTCTCTATAGATACAGAGGCACCGTTGAAACTAATGAGTTTCAGCTCTAATGCTGGTACTGTCTGTAATATGTTTCTATTTAGATTATTTGTCAGGATATTTTGTTATTATAGTCCGAGTCTGGTTTTAACTAATGCTGGGCTTACACCAAACGATTTTCACAATCATAGACTAAAAACTGAAAGGGTAGCATGAGGGTTCTTCCCGTTAGTCTCGTCCCACCCCAAGTCATGACATAACTTCTGATGTGATTTGACACTACAATGAATAAAGACTGATTGATTGATTGCTATAGCAGTCAATTTTAGTCCTTGAGTTCATAGTTACGTGCTTTAATTGTTAACTGCTATCAAGGAATATGACTCTCCTTTGTATTATGCATGAGAGGAGGTGCTGCGAGATTTGTGGACTTCTATGTAGTGTCTGCTGATAATGTACTGGGCTGGTCTGGACAGAAAATGCCAGGGCTGAATTTTTGTCCCACCCCTGCATGGTAGCCAATCGGAGCCAGTCTTTTTACACACAAGCCAGGACACGTGCGCCACACACACGCACACGCACACACCAAACAGATTCGATGAAGCAGCAGAAATGGCGAGTCCGGAGCAATACGCCGAAAAGTTGGCATTTTCTGTAGTATTTGGCAGATGTTCCACAGCCTTTGCAACTAAGCAAATTAAAATTCAGTTGGAAGTATATCAGGGCCTCGAATGGGCAGTTCAACCATTTAACACATTAAGGCCAAGTGAAAACTGCTCAGAAAAATCCAAATTCTTTGACACATAGCAACTTTCTTTTTTTACAGTAACGCAAATAGTTACTTTCCCTGGTAACTAGTTCATTTTATTAGTAATTCAGTTACTAACCCAGTTACTTTTTGGTAAAAGTAGTGAGTAACTATAACTAATTACTTTTTTAAAGTAACTTTCCCAACGCTGCGCACGAGTATAGGCATACTTTATGTGTTGTTTTGTCTGATTGGTTTGTTTGTGTGTCTGGGTGTGTGCATGTGTGTCTGCGTGGGTGTGGGTGTTTGTGTCAGTAAGAGAATGCTTGTGTGTGTGTTTCTTTGTGTCTGTGTGTGTGTAAGAGGCGAGATACAGCCACTTAATAGAAAATATGTCAAAAAATACATAAAAGTAAACATACAAAACATACAAGAGTCATATATCTAAGGTGCCCTGCAGAGCGGAAATACAACACACAATAGTGCAGGAATAACACAATAGACTACCATTTTCAACTTCTCTATTCAACGCACAACAAAGATGTCCTTCTTATTGCAAAGAATGTCATGCTGCATAACTGATGTCTGTCTCCATAGAAACGGTATATAATGTTATACCTTGACACAAATACGCAGGTTCAAGTCTAGTCCATGTTTTATTGCTATTATATGTAGCAAGCAGATACAAATAAACAGCGGTCTATTGTTACTATTATAAACACTGACACATAATAAAAACTTATTTGATTGGTTATTTGTTCAGATATCGTATATCGACGACGTGGCTCCTCTTGTTGACGATCTGCTCAGGAGAGGAGACACTTCCGTATCAAGCCAACAGTTTATATCGTCTCATCTCGCTATTCTATTCTTGAAATACTCAGGTTAAAATATTTATGAAGAGTGAATACTTTGAAATAAATATACTGTAAAATATACTATCATGAGTTAAGGAACAGCTTAGCTTTGTCGGTTCAAAATAATTAATATCTCATGCGTTGAAGTATTGAGTGGAAGGGAAACATTAGCTTTTAACACCTTGGTCCAGGAATCTGTAACACAAGTATATATATATATATATATATATATATATATATATATACGCTCTAGGCTAATAGTGAATACCTTATTGTTCGCTCAGGAAGGATGTATTTTTACATTTTTCTATTTTATTGGGGGAATGTCAAGAAAGGATTTAAACTCTGAGGACCCGTTGAAACTATCAAGAAAATAATTACCAGAGGTAACAATGTGTCGTAACGATTTTAATTCAATTTGTGTTGCACAAAACTTACTTGGAAACTAGCTACAGAAGCTGGACTACATAAGAATTATATGTTTCATATATGTGCCAATACAAAATTACTACTTGTCAAAACAATATCATTTTTTACTGATACATTATTGTGTCTTTTGCACACCTCACAGGTTTTCCCTTTGAATATTTATGATATTAACTTTCTCTCTTTCTATCACTACCTCTTTTTCCAATGACTTTCTCATCTGATTTGTTTTGTGTAGTTTTTTTCAGTTGAGCATTGATATAACTGTGTGTGTGTGTGTGTGTGTGTGTGTTTGCATGCGTGCGTGCGTGTGTGTGTGTGTATGTTGTGGCAACCCGTCCCCAACCCCTCAGGTTCGGTGGCCCAGGGGAGAGGTTGTGGAGGGCGGATTTAACTGAGCCGTTCCAGGCACGTCCAAAGGAGGACGCACGCCAGACGAGGACCGACCACCGTAGATCGGAGCCCCGGAGGGGGTGATCTCCCTCTTCCGGGACGAGACCGGCTGGTCCGAAAACACCAGAATATTGACCCCTTTTCATGGCTCACGGAGCCACAGTATAATTATCGTTTTCCCCGCGTTGGATCCTCATCCACGCGGTTTTTCGGTTTTCTGTGACGTGTGGTAATTCCTGCCTGACCGAGACATTCCTGGGGCCCGGTCGCCACATATGGTGGAGAATGCAGGCAATTTGACCCCGCTACGGACTACAGAGGATTGCCAGCCCACCCACCGATGCAGAACCCGGAAGAACAGCAACGGGACCAAGCCCTGGCCGCCGCCACCCAGAGACCCCTCGTCCTTCTCTGGGAGGCGGTACTATGACTCACCCAGCAAGCAATGCGCGAGACCCCGACTGCCGCACCGACCATCCGCCTCACCAAACTCGGGCCGGAGGACGACGTGGAGGCCTACCTAGAGGTATTCGAGAGGACGGCCCGACGGGAGAGTTGGCCAGAGAACCTTCCTAACCGGACCTGCACAGCAGGCGAGCCAGGACTTGATGCCGGAGTGCGCCAGTCAGTACCTGACATTGAAACAGGCAATACTGGCCTACTATGGCCATAGCCTTGCTGCCAGGGCCCAGCGCTTCAACGACTGGCGATTCGACATTTGAGGTGCCGTACGGACTCAGATTTCCCAACACGGAAGGCTGATCCGGAGATGGCTCGCGACAGGTGAAGGACCAAGCCTCCTGGATCGGGTGCTGATAGATAACACCATACGTCAGCTCCCGCCAGATGCCCGGAGAACCCTCGCCCACAACCGACCCAATACGGTGGACGAGCTGGTTCGGCAGCTCGAGAACTGGCAGGTGGCTCAACAGCTGAGTGTCAGCACCCGGAACCCATCGCAGCCCGTCGAGCTACGTAGGGACCGACGAGATCTGAAAGCCGGACGACAGTCCCCCCCACCGAGCCCGCCGACCTTCTCCCCGGAACCCAGTGAGGATCGACGGTGCTACAGCTGCGGACTAACCGGGCACCTAGCCCGACAGTGTACCGGAAGCAGGGATGTGTCCTTGCCTTCGGCCTTCGCCGACGGGGGATGGTCTGGCCCGTGTCTCCTGGCCACCTGTTGGGCACATGAGAAACCCGGGGCCCCAACTCTCCCTGTGCGGGTAGGGAATAAGGACACTGAGGCCCTCCTGGATACCGGCAGTGTAGTGACCCTCCTACGCCCAGACCTAGAGGGGGGACGGCGGGTGGAGTCAAAAGAGGTCGCTTGTGTGCATGGGGACACCCGCACGTATGAGACTTCCCCCCCGAGGGGTGTATGTGACACCCACTCTGGTAATTATTTTGTATGTGATCGTGCCCAACCTTCCCATACCCCTACTCATAGGCAAGGACTGCCCCATATTCCACCGACTGTGGAACCCCGTCCCGGGTTCCCGACCCCTGCAGGACCAGCCACGACGGCCCGGACGAACTGGCCGACCCGCTTATTGCCCCCTCAACCACAGCGGAATCATCAGCGGAGGACGGCGGGACCGAGGGGGACGGACCCACCCCGCCGGGTACCCCAGCCCACTCGACGGGAGGACCCCACCGAGCGGAGTCGGCAGGACCACCCCTGGACACGCCGGATACCCTATCGGCTGCCGAGCAGACCAGCCCACAGGGAGGAGCCGAGAGCTCCCCTCTCACCGAGTTTTTGGATTTTTTCCCGACCGGGGGGGGGGAAGAACGGATCGACCCCAGACAGTTTGCCAGCGCCCAACTACAGGACAACGTCCTGAAGCACGCCTGGAGCCACGTCCTTGCCCATGAAGGCCAAGCGAGGGAATCGGTGAGTTGCCTGCAAGACCCTCACTTCAGCACCAAGGGGGGCCTGCTGTATTGGGTTGTAGAGAAGGGGGGGAAGGTGACCGAACAACTGGTAGTACTCCGGTTAGGGGTACTACCAGTTGTTCGGTCACCTTCCCCCCCGGGGTCACCTTCCTATATGTTAGTAATGTGCTGTTCATGGCCCCACTCCCACCTGTTAGGGGCCCATTTAGGCATGGATAAAACCAGGGAAAGGATTTTAGCTCGGTTTTATTGGCCGGGGTGAAAGGAGATGAGGGTCGGCTTAGCTCAGGAGGTAGAGCAGTTGCCTTGTAACCGAAAGGTCGCTAGTTCGATCCCCAGCTCCTCCTAGCTGATTGTTGATGTGTCCCTGAGCAAGACACTTAACCCTAACTGCTCCTGACGAGCTGGCTGTCGCCTTGCATGGTTGACTCTGCCGTCGGTGTGTCAATGTGTTTATTAACCGATGTAAGTCGCTTTGGATAAAAGCGTCTGCTAAATGCACTAATATAATGCACGGGCATACTAATTGTATTTGTAATTGTGATGTGGTCCGCTATTGTCAGACATGCCCCGAATGCTAGCGCACGGTCCCGAGACACTCGGGACCCTCTAATCCCCATGCCGATCATTGAGATTCCGTTCGACCGGATAGCTCTGGACATTGTCGGCCCTCTACCGAAGACCAGCAGGGGACATAGATACATCCTAGTCGTGGTTGATTACGCCACTAGGTACCCCGAAACCCTACCCCTCCGCGCCGCCACCACCAAGGTGGTAGCTAAGGAGCTAATGTTGCTGTTCAGTCGGGTAGGGATAGCCAGTGAAGTCCTGACCGACCAGGGGTCCTGTTTTATGTCCCGAGTTATGAAGGAACTGCTTAGTCTTTTCCAGGTGACACACAACCCGAACCTCGGTGTACCACCCCCAGACCGACGGGTTTGTGGAACGCTTCAACAAAACCCTAAAGCAAATGTTGAAGAAAGTCATGGATGCAGATGCCGTCCGCGAAGTACCCCAAGCCTCTACGGGTTTTTCTCCCTTCGAGTTGCTGTATGGTAGAAGACCCAGGGGACTCCTCGACCTCGCCAAGGAGGCGTGGGAGAGTCGGCCATCCCCCCATCGCACCATGGTCGACCATGTAGAGCAGGTGAGGGACCGCATGGCGCAGGTCTGGCCCATCGTTTCGGGAACACCTCCAGCAGGCCCAACAGGCCCAGGCCCGGGTCTACAACCGGGGTGCCCAGCTGTGCGTATTTTGGCCAGGAGAGCTGGTCAAGGTGCTCATTCCGACGGCGGAGTGCAAATTCTTGGCCAAGTGGCAGGGGCCTTACGAGGCTGTCAACAAGGTGGGGGATGTGAACTACCGGGTACGGCAGCCTGGGAGACGCAAACCAACCTAGCTCTACCACATCAATTTGCTGAAGCAGTAGAGGTCTGGGCCCTCCCCTCCGGTGCTGGCTCCTCTGGTTCTGGCTGCCCGGCGCGACATACCGGTGGTCCCCATGGGGGACGACCTCAGCCCCGCCCAGAAGCAGGACCTTGAAGAGGTCATCCTGCAACACCAGTAGGACGGGGGAACGTCTGACCCCAGGAAAGCAAGGTCGCCGCCATCCAGGACTGGCCCTGGCCCACCTCCAAAAAGCAGGTGAAATCGTTTCTTGGTCTGGTAGGGTACTACCAGAGATTTATCCCCGGCTTCGCCACTCTGGCCAGCCCCCTGAATGATCTGACCCGGAAGGTCCTGCCAGACGGGGTAACGTGGACAGAGGCAGCAGAGGGACCCTCAGACGGGCCCTCTGCTCAGAGCCCGTCTTGATAACCCCTGACTTTTCTCTGCCCCTAATAGTCCACACCGACACATCCGAAGTTGGACTGGGAGCGGTACTCTCCCAGGTTCGGGCGGGAGAGGAACATCCGGTAATATACATCAGCCGGAAGCTCCTCTCCAACGAGAGGAACTATTCCACCGTGGAGAAGGAGGCCCTGGCCATCAAGTGGGCCCTGGACAAGCTGAGATACTATCTCCTGGGCCGGGAGTTCACGCTCGTCACCGACCATGCACCGCTTAAGTGGAGAGCCGGGGCGAAGGACACCAATGCACGGGTGATGAGGTGGTTCCTGGCCCTCAGGATTATAGGTTTCAGGTGGACCACAGGCCGGGCAGGTAACATGCCAACGCCGATGCTCTCTCCCGCCGAGATGCTTGCCTATGGACGGTCAGAGACAACCCGAGGCGTCGACCAGCGGTGGATGAGTGTGGCAACCCGTCCCCAAACCCTCGGGTTGGGCGGCCCAGGGGAGAGGTTGTGGAGGGCGTCCATTATGTCACCCTAATCGGCCAGATAGAGAACACCTGTGGCAGGGAACGAGGAGGAAGAGGTACGCTTTAAAAGGCTGTGTCTCATGTTCTTAAGGGGAGTTGGAGACACGGGAGCCGGAGAGAAGCCCCAGGACCCCATACGGACGAGAGGGCGACTGGATTTAACTGAGCCGTTCCCGGCACATCCAAAGGAGGACGCACGCCGGACGAGGACCGACCACCGTAGATCGGAGCCCCGGATGGGAGCGACCTCCCTCTTCCGGGACGAGACTGGCTGGTCCAGAGAGACCAGAACATTGACCCCTTTTCATGGCTCACGGAGCCACAGTATGATTTCAGTTTTCCCAGCGTTGGATCCTCATCCACGCAGTTTTCTGTTCAACTACGAATAAATGCCCTTCCGGGCTTTCAACAAGCAGTGACATGTGGTAATTCCTGCCTGACCGAGACATTCCTGGGGCCGGGTCGCCACAACGTGTGTGTGTGTGTGTGTGTGTGCGTGTGCGTGTGCGTGTGTGTGTGTGTGTGTGTCGGTGTGTAAATTCGACTTAGAATTGTGTTGGGTCTATGTTTAATCAAACAATATTTATCCATCAGGACTGTTTTAACTAACTTATTCTGCATTGATCACCTGAGCCCTGTCAGATATGAGCAGTGTTCATGGCGGTATTTTCCACTGTTTACATGTGTTAACCAGTGTCTGTGTGTTTCTGTGTTTATCCAAAATAGACGTCCTGTGTTTCAACATCTATCAAACAATGAATATTTATTGTCGAAGTTGATTTTTTTCAAACAAACAAAAAGAGGCCATCATTTGGTAGGAAATCAAATTTCCAAGCCCAGACGTTTGTAGTCAATAGTTTAGTAAGATAAGAAAATGGAATGAAAGGGAAAAAGCCGGAAGGAGAAATGGGCAAAGTATTTGCATCAATCAGAGGCCTTGTTTACACAAGCATTTGAATGTCTCTTGAAAGCCAAATTTAAAATGGTTGTGAGATTGCAACCGTTGTCATTTAATCAAGCTTGACTAGCGATAGGTTCTCGCCTAGAAAGACTCTCTTACAGAATGTGCTCAGCTCAGACGTCCCAGATCCTCGAGCAATACACATGTCACATGCAAATGTAGCTGGAACATGCCTGCTTTTCTAACTATAAACATTTCAAAGCATTTTTATTGAAGAACATGATTTAAGACATTATCCAAAGGAGATTAAACTGTACACCACGGCCATGTAAACAGGTGATTTTCTTTCATTCTAGATACTGCTGAAATAGAAAGACGGAATCTAGATAATTATCTTTTTTTTTCATACAGGGAAAAACAACAAAAAGTACAAAGTGTGGTAATAAACAAGTGATATAAAAAAGAGAAGGATGAATCCAGACCTCCTTGAGTCCAAAGGTAGGAAAGGGGAAGGTTGTGGGCCTGTTTTAAACCTGCTCATCCATGACTTGGGAGCCGTCACCGTGGCTGCAGCCGAATGATGACATTTAGAGTGGACACACACACGCAAACACACACACACACGCACGCACACGCACACACACGCACACAAAACGAAATACACAGAGTGCTGTGGTATGAACACCCGAATAGAATAATTGTCCAATAATCATCATGCTGTACATGTCCACGCATACACACACACACACACACACACACACACACACACACACACACACACACACACACACACACATTGACTTAACATGTGGGGGAGGGGGGGTGCCTCCACACACACATGAATTAATAGGCAGTATCATTAAGACACCAGGAAGATGTGTTGATGTAAGACATGGCCCAGGGCAACCTCCTTCAAGGACATCCTTAGTATCCTCCATGGACTCTTTACGTTTTTCCATTACTGTTATAGCAGCATAAACACAGATGGAGCTCAAACTACTGATAATATTGGTTAGGTGCATCAGCATGGAAACAAACACTGGGAAGCAACCATCGTATAAGCTTTTGCTCTGGTCTCCCTTTTTAAAAAAAAATTATAAAAAACAAAAGATTATTTTGCATAACGTCTTAACCTTTTGCATTGATTGATTTTCTCAGCAGAACGTGATTCAACAATGGGAGCACGGCAGTAGTGGCTTTCTAAACCTTGGCTTGACATTGGCCTGATTGTATCAGATAAAGACCATCCAGGCGCCACATCTCAACTCATTAGTTTAAAGGTCAGTCACAGCCACAGTCAGAAAATACCTCCTCATTTACATCAGTTGACACCAACGCACAAATGTGTACACACAAATGTGCATACACGGACGCACTTACGCACGCACACACACACTACAGCAGAAGGCATTCACACAGGTACGGCACAGGACAGAAGTAGAAGTAGGAGCAGGGAGGGATGCCTGGCTGCGGGCCTCCTTGGGATAGGCAGTGCTTTGGACACATCACCTCTCAATTACTATCTATTTTGAATCACGCACAGGACGGCAGGGTATTCTCTGGGACCCCCTCGCCATAGCTCTCCATCCCGGGAACACACTTTCCATATCTACACGTCTCCTATTGAGTCCTGGAAGCATATATATACCTTCCAGAATCATGTTCGGTTATCGTCAAAGGGGTGAAGCAGCAGAAGTTGCGTGATCAAAACTCCCTTGTTGTGCAGAGTTGCACTCCCTCTCCATTTTTAATCTGCCTATCTGCGCCCTTTCCTCTCTATTCCCTCCGTCCCTCTCTCCCCATCTGTCTCTCTCAATTTCTCTCTTCTGCTTCCTCTGTCTGGGTCCCTCCCTCTCCCTCTGTCTCTCTCAATCTTTCTTTCTCTCTCTTGAACTCTCTGTGCCTTTTCCTCTGTCTCTTAATCCCTCCCTTAATTCCCCCTCTCTCCCTCACTCTGTGTCTCTGCCTCCCTCTCCATACATTTATTTATTCAGCGATAAACTTGAGACTATGATCATGACTTGCGCAGACAATCGATGTTGAAATGTGTAGGGAGTGGCTGTTCGGTGCAGAGAGGCCTTTGAAGTCCTTTGACTTGAAGGGGGGAGGGGGGGATGTAAACTGCATGCAGCTCCATCTGCTCCAACAGTAAAGCAATGGTCAAACAATGGTTCCTCTCCCTTTCAGCACCTCTCAGTCATTCTGCCTCCCTTGTATATGTTGTATATTCCAAGAGAGGAAAGAGATGTGAAAAGGAAGAGAACCATAGATAGTGCTTTTGTCCCCATGAGATGCTATGCAAGTTTTGAGATGGTGAACTAGCAAAGGAATGATTCACATGAATATGAAATATGAAATACACATTATCTCCTTCTTTTAATATCTTACTACTATAATAGCAGGCCTGTCGCACCAGTTACTCAAGTTACTCATGTGCGCATGTGCCAAGCAGCCTGCAGCTCACACAAACACACACAGGACGCGCAAACGCATACATACACCGCAAGCATGCAAATACACACCGCATACGCACACTGCACACACACGCATATGCGCACGAACATACATGGAAACGCACGCGCACACACACACACACACACACATGCACGCGCACACACCGTACGTCAAGACAAACGCAGCAACACTAAGACGTTATGTTTTTCAACATAACGGCTCCGCCATCGACACACGCGCAGGTAAGAACACATACGCACGCCCACTCTCCGCAGCGACACTCGCCCAGGTAAGAAGTTATGTTTTTAAACATAACTGCCCCGCCATCGACACACGTGCCCAGGTAAGACATTGTGTTTTCAACATAACGGCTCCGCCGTCGACAAAATCTCCCAGTTAACACGTTCTGTCTATAGACAGAAGAAATTGCGAAGAAGAGACAATTTCTCACCTCGACAAGCAAAGGCGGGTCGTTCATTTTGTCATATAAAACACGGTTAATTCCAACATCGCACCGACCGGCAGATCAACACATAAGTCACATGATCTCAAAGAGAGTCCCTATAATGCAGAACAAAAACAAAAAACACTGTGTTGCTCAAAGTTAATATTAACTCCTCCTTGAGGCTCACCAAATGACTTGTGATATTGATATCCCCCCCTCTCCCCTGCGGACTGTTTTAGTTGTTTTATTTTTCTCATGTTTTGTGTGTATGCTATATGTGACTGCAGGCTACTGCTGCCTGTCATGGCCAGCACACTGGAAGAGATGTTTAATCTCGATGATGATTATTATTTTCCACTAACCAATAGTAGTTGCCTTGCATTTTAAAATGCCAATGCAATTTTCAGCCCTGAATAACATTAAAAGTTATTCAATAATTGATTTGCATGCATAGTATACTACACAACAGGGGTAATTCATACCATTGACGAATTACCCCTGTTACCATAAATTGACTAATTTTATAATATAATCAAACGCTCACACACTAGCTGCTTTCAGACACACGTGTAAGTCCTGATATTCTCCTGATGGGCCGTATGTGTGAACAACATATCCTGACATTTGTACCCAGAAAATCTCCAGAATAGTACTACCCCTGAGGTTGTATTTTCTCTGTAGGAAATGTAAATTACCTTATAATTACAATTACGGCATTTAGCAGACGCTTTTATCCAAAGCGACTTACATCGGTTAATATACACATTGACGGCAGAGTCAACCATGCAAGGTGACAGCCAGCTCGTCAGGAGCAGTTAGGGTTAAGTGTCTTGCTCAGGGATACATCAACAATCAGCTAGGAGGAGCTGGGGATCAAACTAGCGACCTTTCGGTTACAAGGCAACTGCTCTACTTCCTGAGCTAAGCCGACCCACCTTATATGTGAAATAGGAGTAGAAAGTTGGAAGTGTTGACGGCGTGATGATGCCTCTGCATGTCATTGAGTGGCCCCCTAAATGATAATCAGCCTGTTGCCTTTCATTCGCTGAATGGTTAAAAAATATTTAAATGTTGGCACTGCTTTTAAGAGTCATTTGTGGTGAACGAATGTTATATTTTGTAAAATTATAGGCAAAATGTTATTATATTATGCGCTCAGATATTTGTTACATTATCGACTAGGGTTTCCACATTATTGCAACTAGAGGTTGAGCGCAAAAACTCTAGTTTTCATTAAATCTAGGGCATTTATTTCTCTATTTGTCTACAGCCCCATTCTCTCCGGTCACTTTGACATTATGAATCGCGAACGCTTGAGAAAGCTCAAGAAAGGAGAAACACCACATGATATGGAGCAAAGGGTTTCCAAAATTGTTCAACAGAAATCAAGCGAAAAATCAGTAAACTCACTGAGACAAACTCGGGAGTGGAAATAGTGTCTGTTTTGTGTCAGCACCTCTGTTTGGACTCAGTGATTCTGTTGCCTTCTGCTGGCTATTCAGTGTTTTATCCACCTTTGGCCTGTACTACGAACCTCGATTAGTGGGTTAGCGAGGTATGTTGCGCTCAATGCCTGGGTTAGCTATGACACGAAAGTCGATCTCTTTTAGTGTCACTGTATCACCATGGCGACTTATGCTCTCAACCAAACCTGGTCGGAAGCAGGTTTTCAGCTAAGTCTATCGGTTAGATCGGTGGGCGCAGCTTCCTAGCCCCTCCTTTGACAATGGCGTCAACATTACTGGGTGTTCCCGTGGACCTCGGAGCCTATCGTACAGGGGTCTCTCCGACAGAGGCTCTTTCGGGATCGATCCCTTGGCATTGCCTGAGAATATTCTTCATGAGAGATACAGGTTCTCATCAGAGGGTATTTCGCAATTTTTTCGTCCTTGTTGGACGTTTTATAGACAATGCTTACTGTCGCGCATTGTGTCTCCGTGAGAGAGTGTTAGAGTGGAGGTTGCACTTGAGTCTCGAATTTCTGCGTGGGGGCTTCTACTCCCAAGTGACAAGCATTTTTAAGATTCTCATTCTCATGCATATGGAATACTTATTCACTAAAGGTTATGGAATTATATTTTTGTGCTCATTTCGAACTTGAACCCATATTTTCAAGGCCGTGCTGGCACCACATATATGGGGTAAAAGGCATGATGATAGACTGGCGAGATTTGAAACACAGTCACGTTCGGGTCTTATACTGAACCACTACGCCACTGCCGCTACCTCTCAGTGATTGAAACATATGCGTTACATTTCTTACATAGGGTGTATTTAAAGTGAATTCCCCAAATTATAGAATAATGCAGGTTGGACGTTGCTTATGCATTTTGAAATCATCATCATTCTATTGGGATTAATAGCGAACAATTCTGCATTTGGCATAGTTATTTTATAGACGATATGCAGAATCTTTTCACTTACACGCCTTTATACTAACTGCTTGATGCGTCCAGTTTGTAAAGGTGAGTAAAATTAAGCGAAAAACACCCCTTTCACGTGAACGCACATAAAGCGGAAAACCTGGCTCGACTAATCGAATCCTAAGTGGGCGTCGTAGAACCATTTAACTCTGATCTTGAGTTGCGTCTCTGTCGATCCAGGCTTACCCAAGAAAGCGTGGGTATCCTAGTATACCCCACTTTTGTCTCTATTGTTCTTGTGCTTCTGACTCAGCCTCTCACCTGAACCTCCTGCCACGGTTTGTTTCACCAAACTTTTCTGATTAACAGTGTTTTAATTGTTGGTTCGTTGCTCAGCCTCAGAGGTTTCAAGTAACGAAGTACAAATACTCTGTTATCTTACTTAAAAAAATAATATGGGATATCTATACTTTACTTGCTCCCGGCTGCGGGAGCACGCATGCATCCAGTGTAGGCGGAAGTACACACTACGCTTCGAATTTACCCAAGGCTGATGTTTTTCTAAATGTTGGTTAGTAAGTAGTAATTTATGGCACATCCGTCAAAATAAATATTTTTTATTCTTTCTACGTGTTTACGATGTTTATCCATTAATTGCGCTGTGCCTAAACTGACAGCTTTCTACTGAAAACCAGCTGATCGTTTTAATAGAACATTATAGTGATTATGGCCTTTAGAAAAAAAAACGGGGTGGTGGGGTAGAGCACTATAGGCCCCTGGCCTAACCTTTTTTTTTCCTAATTTACTTTTACTTTTATACTTTAAGTAGTTTTGAAACCAGTACTTTTAAACTTTTCCCTTAATAAAAAAAGCTTGAGTTGATACTTCAACTTCTACAGAAGTCTTTTAAAACCTTAGCATCTATACTTTTACCTGAGTAATGAATGTGAATTCTTTGACACCTCTGCTCAGCCTATATATATCCTGTTCCGTTAGTGCCACTTTATCCCAGAATTTGGTCTGGGATTACCTAGCCCTTTTACACTGCTTTGCATTATGCCTGCCTGTCTGCCTGTCTCCCTGCCTGCCTGTTTCTCGGTTTTTGGATTTTGCCTGCCGATTTGGAATTTTGACAGTTCCTCGGTTTTGACCTTTGCCTACCCCTGGATTGTACTCTTAGGACGTTGGCCTGGTCAGTCTTCCTTTGTTTGGACTTCAGCGGTCTTATGCAATGTATTTGTGTTTTAACATTTTTCCTGCGAGGCAAGAGTTTTGTTTGTTACGAATAAAACTGAAGCCTTGCTCTACCTCAAATAAATAATATGACCTTCTGCTTTTTGGGTCTGTATTTCATCCATACTTGACCACTGTGGTCCTCGGCTCCATTTGTGTTTGACTAGGCTCCATCTATGGAACAATAGCCACAGTTACATGGACACCTCTGATCCGATTAGATTACTAATCAGAATAAATCTATTCATATCATGCAATCCGAATGCACAGAATATATGGCATTTACAAAAGTGGTAAGCGTACGTTCGTATGTCTCTTGCGCACAACCGTTATGTTGGACTTGGACCGTTATGTCTGGACTTATGATATATGTAAGGGATAATGTTGTACAGAACGCCGGTCATTATCGGAAAAATAAGCCCTGACAGGGAGAACCGGACCCCAAGGTGTCTTGCTTCGCCCTGAAGGGTATTATTTTCAATAATGACCCAAGACGTTATACACATTATCCCGCTTATTACACGGCTCCTTGCCAAACGAAACAATATCTTCACACGGTGGGCCCTATCTTGCATCCGGTGCAATTGACTTTCTCACTGGCGCATGTGTCGTTGCTAGTTTGCAACTGGCGCAGAGCGTTCTTTTCCCTCCTGCGCCACGCGTCGGTATATTAGGGAATGATCTTGGTGGTTCAGCGAAAGGAGGAGACGTGTTCTGGTGCAAACGTTCCCTGGTGCTATTTTGCAGTTTCAGAAATCACTTGCGCCACAAACCAGGAAATACCTGATTTAAAGTCAGTGGCGCGTTGTTCAGATGCTATTTTAAGGGCGCATGCATAATGTTGCTTGTGCACCTCGCGCATACACTTTGCTTCTCTCATCTACCTAGCTACACATTCTTGGTAAATTATTTGGGAAAGAACAGCTGATACAGCGGTAATAAGTTGTACTTTTAAATCAATGCATCTACAAACACTGTACAGCAAACACATATTTTCTTGATACAGACATCGTGTACATGCCCATAACTTTTAGGATTGATGAGTATTTGATTGTGAGAAAACATTGTTTTACCGCGAGTGAGTAATAAAAAGAATGAATGAATGCGGGTGCGCGTGTGTGTATGTGTAAAATAATTAATGAATGTTGGCGCGCGTGTGTGCGTCCATCTGTTTAAACACACGCAAACTAAACACTAACGCATAATACAGTCCATGGCAATGTATATTAACGGGGGGACACATGCATATTAGGAACACAAGTCGATAATGATAATAACAATACTGATAAGAAA